>NW_010137902.1:1783-2047 GCF_000699245.1 Pterocles gutturalis
CCTGTCTTGCCGACCTTGCCCTGCAACCCTCGCTCGCCACGGTCCCCCTTCTCACCTGGACAGAGTGGGGGGGACAGTTCCACTGTCAGAGGCAGGTGACATGTCCCAACCCAGCCCCTTTGCCCGACAGAAAGGGATGGACACAGCAGGGACCCCCCCATGGACAGAGTGGGGGGGACAGTTCCACTGTCAGAGGCAGGTGACATGTCCCAACCCAGCCCCTTTGCCCGACAGAAAGGGATGGACACAGCAGGGACCCCCCCA
>NW_010137903.1:0-3281 GCF_000699245.1 Pterocles gutturalis
GAAGCCCTGCGTTGTCTTCCTTCGGGAAACAAAGCCTTAAATTGCTATTTTTGACCAAAATTAGCCTGTTTCAGGGTTATTTTTCCTCTTCAGGGGGAGAAAAACCTAGTGGTTCTTGCCCTCGCTGCTTTCTGCAGAGCGTTGCCCACACTCACCTCAGCCATGGTCATGTTCAAGAAGGTGAAAACCTTCCTGATGTCCTTCAGCGAGCCCGAGAAGGTCTATTGCAGCGGGGAGAAGGTGGCCGGGTGCGTGCTGGTGGAGGTGGCCGAGGTCACTCGCGTCAGCGCCGTCAAGGTGCTGGCCTGCGGGGTGGCCAAAGTCAACTGGGCCAAGGGCCCCCAGCAGTGCCGGCAGGAGATGGAGTACCTGCGCTTCGAGGACGTCCTCACCCTGGAGGAGCAGCCCACTGGTGAGGATCTGGGGCTGGGGGGAAAGGTGATGGGGAGGAAGGGGCTTGAGAGCTGGCCATGGATGGGCGGCATTTCCTGCGGGTTGGTTTCGGGGAGGCTGGAGCAAGTCTCTTGGTTGTGCCTCCTTGGGGTGTGCATCAATTGGGATGGTTCTGTAGCGAGGAGTTGGGGTGTTTTGGTGGTGTTGGGGCTTAGTGCTGGGACGGAAGTGGGATTGGATGTGGGCTGAGTCTTAGGAGGAATAAGAAAATTCATTGAAACTTGCGAGCGGGCGGAGGACAGCAGGGCTTGGCTAAGTCAAGTTCAAAGTTTGAAAGCCCAAGGGCTGCTGAGTCTTAACTGGAGTGTAAAACAAAAGCCGGACGAGCTGCTTGCCGGAGCGTACAGAAGCCGTTGGGCGCTGGTGTGGCTCAGTGATGCAGTGTGCCCGCAGGGAGCGAGTTCTAGAGTTGGCCTGGGCCAGGTGCGACGGCGGCAGGAGGTGCCGCTCGGTCGGTACAGGGTACGGGACGGGTGGTGGTCAGGGAGTGGCAAGTGCAGATCTCACTAGAGACAAGGAGTGTCTTCTCCTGGGCACGGAGAGCTCCCGTCAGCAGCCTCCTTGTTTGTCTGGCTCAGAGACAAGGAGTGTCTTCTCCTGGGCATGGAGAGCACCCGTCAGCAGCCTCCTTGTTTGTCTGGCTCTGGGGAAGGTGAGAGATAGGGACTTGGCAAAGCGTCCTGGGGGATAACTGGGCTGACGTGAAGTCTGGGAGATAAAGAGGTGGCTGGGAAAAGAACTGAGCGCTCGATACTCCCACAAAGTTGAAGTAGGGTGTGGCGAGGAGAGGTACCAGGGACTGAAGCGCATCAGGACGCGATGTTCTGGCTCCAAATGGGGATGTTGAAAGAAGAAGTGAGATTAAACGAGCAGTGCTTCCCTGCTTCGAGAAGAGACGGGGTTCTCGGGCTGTTCTTGGGGGACAGGTGTAGGCAGCTCTTACCAAACAGTTAATGCTGCTCAAGCCCATGCAGCGCTTGAGTTCATCACCGCCTGTGTAAGCAGAACAGGGGATAATACTTAAGAACAAACCCATGGAGCTTCAGCTGACATGTCCCTTCCCCTTTTCTTTTGCCAGATGGGGATGGCTCTGTAATCCTGAGACCCGGGAACAAATACGAGTACAAATTTGGATTTGAGCTTCCCCAAGGGTGAGTATGAGATGAACGCTGCCTCTTTAAACAAAATGAAATTGGATTTCTACAGAAAATTCTCTTGTTGCCTCAAATGTGTCTAACAAGAGTCTCTTCCCACAGGCCTCTGGGTACCACCTTCAAGGGAAAGTACGGCTGCGTGGATTATTGGGTGAAGGCCTTCCTGGAGCGCCCGTCCTTCCCCACTCAGGAGATAAAGAAGCACTTCGAGGTTATGGATCCCGTTGATGTGAACACTCCAGAATTGCTGGTAAGTGCAGCTTTCCTCCAAGAGGTTCGGGTGTTGGCCAGTGTTAATGAGGGAGAAAAGCCCTTAGGTAGGGTCAGTCCGACCTCTGGCATTAAGACACCCCTAATAGGCTTTATTGCTGAGCGAGGATTAAATACTTAGTTCTTAAGAAGTCCTAGTTACTTCTAGAAACCTACACCAAGGCAGATAAAGCGAGGCGCTTGTTCTGCTTTCCATTGGCTGCAAGACACTCGAACCTCATGGGGAACTTGAAGCTTTTGTTGCAAAATAGGAGGAAGGAAGGAGGAGTGGGATGGGAGCAGCGGGCAGGATTCACCTAAGTAATGATCTGGTTTCTCTGCAGTCCCCGGTTGCTGCCAAGAAGGAGAAGAAGGTGTCCTGTATGTTCATCCCTGATGGCCGTGTGTCAGTCAGCGCTCAAATCGACAGAAAAGGATTTTGTGAAGGTAAGAGCCTGTCCTCCTCTCTTGGAGGAGGGGAGAGGGGGGGCAGGGGGTGGTGGGACGCAGTACCTGAGCAGAGGGGGACCCTCGGGGATGTTAAACAGGCTTCCCGCACGGAAGAAGTTTGGACTTGCCTAAATGCCAGACGCTGTTCTCTCCCCAGGTGACGAGATCTGCATCAACGCCGACTTTGAGAACACTTGCTCCCGCATCGTGGTGCCCAAGGCGGCCATCGTCGCCAAGCACACCTACCTGGCCAACGGGCAGACCAAGGTGTTCACCCAGAAACTCTCCTGCGTCCGAGGCAACCACATCGTCTCCGGCATGTCTGAGTCCTGGCGGGGCAAAACCATCCGCGTCAAGAAGCTCAAACCATCCATCTTGGGCTGCAACATTCTGCGCGTGGAGTATTTCCTGCAGGTGAGCGCCTTGGGTTGCTCTTGCTCTTCCTCCCCTCGTTAGTCGGTGAACTTTGTGTCTCCTCTTGGTTCCTGACATCCCTTAAAACTCCCGTTCTCGCCCTCACAGATCTACGTCAGCGTCCCAGGCTCCAAGAAGATCATCTTGGAGCTGCCCCTTGTCATCGGCAGCCGCTCGGGCATCGGGAGCCGCAGCTCCAGCATGGCCAGTCAGACCAGCTCCGAGATGAGCTGGGTGGATTTGAACCTCCCCGACGCCCCGGAAGGTGAGTGGAGTGTGGTGACCGCGAGGGGTCCGTGGTGGGCACCGCGCTGACCCCCACAAACCCAGTCTGGGGGTTCAGGGGGGTTACAGTGAACACGGGAGAGCTGACCATTCGCTCCTTCTCCTGCAGCCCCCCCGTGCTACCTGGACATCGTTCCCGAAGACCACCGCCTGGAGAGCCCCACCACGCCCCTCCTGGACGATCCCGACAGCTTCGACAGCCCCATCTTCATGTACGCGCCCGAGTTCAAGTTCATGCCGCCGCCCACCTACACGGAGGTGAGGAGCAGCGCGGAC
>NW_010137904.1:0-6250 GCF_000699245.1 Pterocles gutturalis
GGTTGTAATTCCGCTTCATCCTGGTTATAATTCAGTTTTATCCCGGTTATAATTTCACTTTATCCCGGTTATAGTTCTGCTGTATTCTCCTGATAACCCAGCTTCATTTTGCCGTCGCAGCCACGTCTCCGCCTGTCGTGAGAGCGCCGGGGCGTGCGGTGTCGCAGGTGGCCGGGCTGGGATCCCCGAGGGTCCCACTCGAAGCTCTCTCCGGGAATGGCGTTTTCCCGAGTTGTTCGCTCAGTCTCCAGGAGGAGGGGTGTTCCAGGGGCTGTGTCCCCGTGCCCGCTCCCGTTCTGGCTGGTTTTCTCTGGTACTTTCCTCTTTCGTGCCTTTGGTCATTCCTAAATGTTCTCCTCTCAGGTCCCGGGGGTCTGGTTTGTTGTTGCCGCGTTTTCCGCCGGTGTGGATGGACTGGGCACACAAATGATGAAAACCATCTCTATCCAGTTGAACTTTTTTATTTAATACTTTTTATGTCATTAGGGTGATCCAAATCTGTGTGGAATTCCAGTGTCCATGAGCCGAGGGGTGTTTGTCGTCATAAATGCTCCTGCTCTTGAAATCCATCGTTGGCTCTGAAGAACTTTCTGCCTTTCCCCGGGATTAGGGATTTATTTTAGACAGCAGCCACGTGAGCTTCCCACCGTACGCTGCCAGGAGCGGTGAAGCGGCCTGGCTCCGTTTGTGCGTGCTTCTCCCGAGCTGCCAGTGCTAGCATCTGATGAAAAGTCAATCATTCTGGGTTTGAATGGTGCGACCGCTTGTCGCTTCGTGTTGGGCTGGGGCTGTTTGTGCAGCGCTACGGCGATGCTCTGGGGTGGGATTTCAATGTGCAATTTGTGCATCTTCCAGTGGCTTTTTCGGAGGCTCCTGCCAAGAAAGGTTGTCGCTGCAGATAAACTTCTCCAGCCCTCCTGGGAGCACAGGAAGGAGCTCAGCAGCTGCACGCTGGGTCCTGAGCAGTTTTCCTGTGTGTTGGCAGAGTCGGCGCACGAGGGCTGATGGGGAATTCAGATGTTCTCTTTCAGCGCGGAGTGCTCACGTGGAGGGGAGGGAAGTGCTGCAGGTGGGTGACGGGGCTGTGTCACCACGCTGAGCGAGGGTGAGGTGGGAGTTTTATTCAAGCTTTATTCGAGCAGCCCCGCTCCCTGGCTGGATCTCTGCCCCTGTCTTTGTCTCGCAGTTGTGCATCTCTGGGGAAAGCCCCTCGGCTCGCGGGCGCCGCAGAAATCCACCAAAGCCAGCGGCTGATGGTGCGGACGGGCCAGACGCACCCTGTGGCCTCAAGTCACTGGGGCTGGCGTGAGGGAGGGGACGGGTGGTGGCCCGGGGAAGGGCTTGGATCACTCCTTGCCACAGCAGCCCTCGCGGGCCCTGCCCCTGCCGTGGTCCCGCTGCCCCACCTGGGGGTCCAAGGGGTGGGAGAGGTGATGCTCTGGGGGGACCTGTTCCTCCCTGGAGGGATCCTGCCCCGTCCGAAGGTTTGCGGGGCTGAGACCCGAGTGGGTGAGATGGGAGAGGAGCGAGCAGCGCGGTGTTTGCCAAATATCTGCACGCGTTGGTGTGGTGGGCTGCTGCAGGCGGGACGGAGGATGGCTGAGTAGGAGGGTGGAAGCTCTGCTGCACAAACACTTCAGGAGATGAGCGGAGGGAGGTACAGCGAGGATCTTGTCTCTTGAGACAAATTTTTGTGCCCATGGGTGCTGCCTCGTGCTGACGGGGATGGAGAACTGATGGAGATCTCATTGGTCGCCCGCTGCGGAGTCCCCGTGGAGCCGGGCAGGGGGACTGCCAGCACCTCGTGGCATGTTGTACGTGTGCTCGTCCCCTCCCTTTCCGCCGCTGCTGCTCTCCAGCCACGGGCACCTCCTGGCCCCACTGAGGGAGTGGGCTGGGGGTTCTGCAGTTCCTCTGCGAGGCCGGTTGCCCCAGGGTTGTACCTCTGGCTGGGGTTTGTTGCACACCTGGTGAGCTGGAGCCTCGGGCTTCAAACCCCGTGGAAAACAGCAGCCGAGCAGATGGAGGAAGGAGCGCAGGAATGTTTTGCTGCTTAATCCATGCTGCCACCTCAGCTCCACCCTGGCTTGCCCGTCCCGATGGGGTTGCCAGGGAGCCTGTCTGCTCTGCAGCCGTCCCGGGGAGCGGGGTTTGCAGCCTCGGGAGCCGTGAGGTGGGTGTTCGGAGCAGGACGGGGCAGTGGGACGTTCCTGCTCCCTCCTGTGTCCTCCACATGCTGGGGCTGCAGGTCCCTGGGGAGGAGATGCTGCGTTCTGGGCAGTGCAGGCTGATTTCTGTCACCCTGCTGTGCCCTCTTGTCACACTCTCGGTCCCATCTGCTCCCAGAAGCCCCCGTCCCCCCTCCACCCCGTTGCCAATCGCCACCACGTGTCTCCATGCCCTGCCTCTGCACTCCCAGACTCGCTCCGAGCGTTGCTGTGTCGCTTTCTCCCCCTTTTCCTGCTCCAGCAGCCAGCTGCCTGGCCAGTCGGTGGTCTGGGGGGTGCGTGGCCATTCTGGGGACATTGATGCTGCACATGCTGGTCTGTAGCATCATGGAACCGATGGCTTCCCAGATGGGTATTGATCACGGTGCTGGTAAACACCTTTGAGCCATCAGCGCTTTGCTGTAACCACTTTTCTCTGTGGGATGAATAGAATAGTTTTTTTTTTCCTTGAAAATTTATTCCAGAACTCTGGCGTTGTGTTCTCTGTTGTCAGGAGTTAGGCTCCCCAGCCGCACAGTGCAGGATGGAGGTGATGTCCCACGTCCTCGCCTCGAGGCAGTGACAGCCGAGGCCCAAGATCTTGAGGCTGGCCGGGCCCCTGGAAGCAGCAGAGGTGTAGTGCCGGGCAGCGTAAATCCATAATCTGCTCTGACTTGACAGCCGGCTCTTGGGGCTGGACTGAGGGTCACTCGGTGCAAACTGTAGAGCCCCAGCTCCTGTCCCGGCAGTCCCGCGTCTTCTGACCCCACCAACGCCACCGGAGTTGGGGGCGAACTTGGTTTTCCACGTTCATTTTTCAGTCTGCCCTGGAGAAATTCCCAGCTGTGTGTTTTAAGAGATTAAACCTGCTCTGCATCTGTTTACTCTGGAAATGGTGTCTCTAAATTGAGCCTAAATCTAAAATAATTGCTAGAAATGAAATCTTAATCTTTCCAACACAGCAATGAAGCTTAATAATCACAGTTGGGGTTTTACTTTAAAGGCTTCTAATTTGTTTGGGGAAATCTTGAAGGCGCAAAGTGAGCGTCTTCCTTTTTGTTCCTTCCATGGGGCTGTTTGAGCCTGGCACCTCATTAACTGATAGCATCTTGAGGAAGCAGAGACATTTGCACAGCTCTTAAAATCCTGTTAACCCAACCCCCAGCCGCCCCACCTTCCCGAGAACCCCCTCAAACAGCCCGTACGGGAGAGCAGGGCAGGAGGAATCTTGCTAAGAGACATTTAATGTGAACGTTCTGCGATTCACGCCACGATAGGCGGCCCGCTGCCTGAGCACCGCTTCGGAAGCTATTTTCGGTGGCGGTGGTGTAAAGCAGAGCTCGCTGGGGTGTGGTACTCGCACTAATGGCTTGTTGTCGGTTCCAAGCGCAGTGCCAGGACGCTGCAGTGCCCGACACTTTCCACTCCTCTTGCCGCCCCGATGGTGCAACTTGCTGCCGTCGCTGGTGGTGGTGGCCACGACCCAAATGGCAAAGAAGTGGTGGATGTGTCACTGTGATGATGAGGTAGCCGGTGATCCGTTATCTCTGGTGCAACTCGCACTAATGGCTTGTTGTCGGTTCCAAGCGCAGTGCCAGGACGCTGCAGTGCCCGACACTTTCCACTCCTCTTGCCGCCCCGATGGTGCAACTTGCTGCCGTCGCTGGTGGTGGTGGCCACGACCCAAATGGCAAAGAAGTGGTGGATGTGTCACTGTGATGATGAGGTAGCCGGTGATCCGTTATCTCTGGTGCAACATCTTCAAACCCTGCGCCGCGCGTCCTGTCCCTCCGGCAGGATGGCGCTGGGGTGGTGCGGCTGTTGGCGGGTTGATCTCACACATGCAGTTTTTTTTTTCTCCAAGAACCAAGTTCCTGGTTGACGTGAGAACCCATCAATCTTTCTTTTGGTCTTGTGCATGGCTTTGCCCGTTTCTTCCTCTTGCAGGGGTCAGTCGGGTCAGTGGCTCCGTCTCCAGAGCTGCAGCACCTTTTCTGAACGGTTTGCTTTTCTTTAGCCCTTTCCATCGTGCCTGCTCAGCTGCTTCTCAATCTTAATCCTTTGACAGCAGCATCTTCAGTGAGTCTTGAGTTCAAAATGAATAGAAAAACGTTACGACCAGCCTAGAGAAACAGCTTAAGTGTTCAAACAGCAAGAAGAGGCAAGTCTGGACGGATGTATTTGCTGCTCTAAACGTGCATCCTGTTGCTGCTCCAATGCTTAAGCTATTTTTCCCTGTCCGGACAATAATCTTGGTCGGAAGGGGTGTTTCTAGCCCAGTGCCCCGCTCGGTGCAGGGCCGGTTGGATGAGGTTGGCTGTAAAGCTTTTCTATTTGCCGCTAAGTAGACAAGACCCAATTTCAGCAGCGTGTGGCCAAGCGTCTTTTTGTTAGCAGACAGGGGGAGTTGTGTAGCTGAGCTGCAAAAGCTCATCCTCGGAAAGAGGAGCAAGCGAAAATACAGTGGTGAAAATCTGGGGATAAATAAGTGTTTGAGGAAGGGCTGGCACAGTAAATCGGGGTCGAGTTCTGAGCTCTGTCCAGTCACTGCACCAAAATAAAAAGGCAGGAGAAGGAAAGCAGAGAGTGCCCCCAGCTTCCCGCTGTGTTGGTGAGTATTTGGAAGGGGTTTTGTAGAGCTCCTTCCAGCCCCAGTTGAACGTTCGGCAGCAGCTCGGCGGTGCTGGTAGGGGCAGTGAACTCTCTCGGTGCTGCTAAGCTTCTGCAAGCCGGCAGAAAGCAAACTGGAAAAGACGAATCCGTGGGTAGTAACAGCTATTTTAAAAGGATGAGAGCAATAATCCCCCTCAGCTGCAAAATGATCTTCAGTAAATCGTTGGGATGCCAGCTGTCAGGTCAATGTTCCGGTTCCTGAGCGCGCCCAGTGCCCCGATCCTGCGCCGGCTCTCTGCGGCGCTCAGGACCTGGTGCTGTGTGCTCGCTGCTGGTCTTCCTCCCTAAACACGGGACGCGGCAGGTAGGGGCTGTTTCCTTCTTTGTGTCTCAGAAGGGTTTATACCAAAAAAAGTCAGAAATTCTGCTGATGGACAAGAGTGTCAGTGGGGAATGAATTCTTCAGAGGTGTCTCGCTCGGTGCGGTTCGGTTCTGTGTTCCCTCAAGCTGTGCACGAGTCACACGGGATTTCTGGTGGACACGGATCCTCTTTGGCTTCTCTCTGCCTGCACCCCACGTCTGAACACCCTCCGGGTCCCCCATGTCCCACTGCAGCCTCTTCGAAACCAGTTATGAAACTCCAGTTCTCTCCAAAGCTGGTTCAAACCCACTGTCAGTCCTCTGTCGCCGTGGTTAATCTGGAGGAGGGGTGGTGATGCCCAGGGGAAGATTTGGGACAAACACATCTTTCCCTTTTGCTGTACGTACTCCGCTTTCGATGCTGTTTAATACTTCTTTTTTCCCTTTTTACCGGCGGTGGCTTTCAAGTAGGTGGTGTTTGAAATTAAAAGCACTTGAGCAGGGAAGCAGCCCTGGAAACAATCTCCTTGAAGCCGGGAGGCAGTGCTCCGTTAGGCAGTCAGACAGCCCTTAGGACGGGATGAGGCATTTGGCAGCGCGTGTGGGTTAAGCCTGGCTTCGTTCAGGGGTGAACGCGCCGCTGCCGGGGCAGGGCTGACCCTCTCTCCCGAGGCTGAGCTTCCTGAAGCCCAGCTTGGCTCTCCCTGGGGTGAGCCGTGTGTTTGCAGAGCGCCTCGGTGCGTGAAAGATCGGTGAGCTTCCTGAAGCCCAGCTTGCCTCTCCCTGGGGTGAGCCGTGTGGTTGCAGAGCGCCTCGGTGCGTGAAAGATCAGCAGAGCAGGTCAGGCATGCGCCGAAATACCCCGTGTCCCTCCGCAGTCGGCTCCCGCACAGAGGTATGGCTCGGCTCCGGGATTCCGACCCTCCCCAGGGTGGGGAGCAGTGTGCCGCGCTGCAGATCCTGCGAGGGTGCATGGGGACAGCTCTGTCTAACGTCCTATCTCTGTATCCTGGCACGGGAAGGAACAAGCCCCTCGCCACTGGGGGAGAGCGGCTGGAAAGCTGCCCAG
>NW_010137905.1:0-10590 GCF_000699245.1 Pterocles gutturalis
TGATTCTATGATTCTATGATTCTAACAGTTCATGTGCCTTTCCATTAAAAAGCTAATTTTTATGAGCCCCAGAGAATTCACAGGAGTTTCATTGTACCACTTCAACTAATAAGAACATCTGATACTGTTGAGGGTTGAAGTATTCTTGTGTTCAGTTTCAAGTTATGAGGCTTTTGAGTGATCAGTGCTTTCCAAAATTCAGAACTCTGTCTTAGTGTTGCATTCCATAACTTTTTGTGTCTGAAGGCTCAGCTATTTAGTGTAATATGTATGTAAGAGGAAAAAATTGGCTTCATTTTGAAACCAAGACTGTAGAAAATGAGTTTGACATAATCTTACCATATGCATTTTATTCTCTCTTGTCATAGTGTTTATTACACTCTGAGCTCATAAAGCACCTGGATGTGTACTTAATTGACAAATTAATCAGTAGTGTCGCTTTATTTATGACTCTCACATGCAACGAGCTGGCCACGAGGGAGCTAGAGCCTCTAAGACAAATGGTGAGAAAATAAGAGGTAATATCACAAGCATTGTGTTTTACCTTTTTTCTTTTGAATGAAAGAAGAAAAACTAATATGAAGACTGCTTGAATTAGTGACTTAAAGGTGGTCTGCTTCAATGTGTGTCTTCAGAAAGTGTAGGGTTCTGAAGAGGAACTACGAAGATGATGACCAGAGTTATATGGACAGTGCTTCAGAGCAGCAAGTGATCAATGGTGAATATCCATAATTGAATAGAATGGGAAAGGCTGCAAGGATAAGAAAACAAGATAAGCATCTATACTGTTTCTTAAAGAGCTCTGTGATTGTCTAGGTTTAGGCATTCGTAATTTTAAAATTTTAACTACTTGCATAAGTGATAGATGCAGTGTGGGAGATGCAATTACATTGCTGCAAGCATAGCTACGGCAAAAACATGTTGTAGACAAGGATTGAAAATGGCAGTGGTGCATACGAGAAACCTGACAAGTTGTGAAAATTGGAACAATATCTTTTCTTGTGTGATATTCTGGGAACTATGTTAAAAAGAAACAGGACTAATCCTAATGAAACATGACCTCTCCACTGTGACAAACTGCTATAAACCGAATCTGACTGGCTGTTGCACTGGTGACATTTTCTAATCCGATTGAATGGATTCCAGCACTTGCCCAGGCAGCTGTTGAAACCTCCTATTGATTGCAACCTGTGTCATCTTTTCATCTGCCTGTTTTGCATTTCAATTATCATCTCCTCCTCATTTTGCCTCTTCTGATCAGGTGGGTATCTAGTAAATGTCTGCTATCAAAATAATCCCAATGTTGCATGTAATTTCCTATAATGATCCTATGCCACCTCCAGTTCACATTAGGCTCTTGTCTCAGTTAATAACTAAATCACACTTCACAAGTAAAACTTGTTATTTACTCCCCATTTTTTCCATGCCTGGTCTGCTCATTGCTCCTCACTGAGTTTTGATTCTTTACTGCACTTCTGTTTAAATCTGTGATGTTCAAAATCCCTCCAGCAGGCACAGAACATACATTTTTCCTTTCTATATTCTTCAGAAAATAAAGTTGAAATCTCAGCTCTTGGTTTTCCAGAGGACTAAGAAGGCCGAGTCTTTCTTTTACCACGGTTTTATATTATACACTATCTATGCCTAAGTTTAATGGTCTTTAAAATGTATACCATAATACCTAATGCAGCCGATGATTGTGATCGAATTAATGAATCCTTTGAAAAATCCTTTGAAGTTCTCATTTGTAACGTGCTTGATAAATATGTAATAGTCATAGCAATAAATTCATTTAATTTCCTGGGTTTCAGCCCATATCGTATGGATTTGGGATTTCTGTTTTGTTTTATTCTCCCCACACATAGTGCTTCCTTTTTGTGGGTTATAACTAAGTTATTTCGCATCTCAGTTCTACCTCTAAGTAGTGATTGTTTCTTGTGCATACGTATATCAAAGAGAATTTAAAAGACTGATTATTCATGTTTCATATGAACCACTGGAGTGCTTAATTATAAAATAAGCCTCTTGAAAAATGTAGATTATTTTCCTTTCAACCTTGGCTGCAGTTTAGAGGCACACAGCAAAAATGTGCTGTTGACGGGTGAGGCATACTTCCTGGAGTGAGAGTCTTACATGGGCCAAAACATGTGGAGAATTACATATTAATACTTTTTGGTACCGTGAAATGTTTCAAAGAGGGTGCCAAAATCCCACCTTACTGTTTGACCTTAGATTAATGCTTTTTGGTGGAAGGAAAAACACTCCGTGCCGTACAAGTGCCGTATGTGTGCCATTGTCCCTGAAACACAACTGAATCTAGGGAAACCATATGACAGTGCAGAATACAACCTCGTGACAGGAACTACTGAAGAACATTTGAATACAATTGTAATTGTAGCTTTGGACTGACCTAATCTGATTTTTCAACAGGTTCCTGAATTTAAAGCCATCATTCCTGTTCTGCTAAATGTTACAGGTTTCTTAAATGTCATAAGTGAAGAATTATCCATTTCAATTTCCTTCCTATACTAAAATCTACTCCGGTTTTGTATGTAACAAGAACCTAGCCTCATAATGTAAGTAAATCTCACATGTAAGTGAAAACATGGCTGTATTAAGTGCTTGTAAGCTCAGGATCCGGGAATGACATCCTCCTCCTGTGTTATAGCAAAATACTCCATTTTTATTTTTATCTTATTTATACTTTTAGCTTGCCTTAATTTCAAATTATTCCATTAGCAAAATCATGAGAACAAAGAAGTTGGACAATTTAAGAGCCTAAGTGGCTTTTCAGAAAACTGCACGAGTTATTTGCATTTTCACAATTTGCCAGGCACCGATATGTAAGGTGACTACCTTCATTAAGGCTGAAATTTTAGCTGTCATGGGGGGGCAGCCAACTGAGGCTATAGTTCTCTACCCAGCTGTTGTTTGATCATTTCTATTTATCAGTCAAGAAAGGATTGCTCCAGAATTAAAGAACATTTACTTATCTATACAAATATAGACATCCTCAATTGCTGTGAGTTTATGAAACTCAAGAGTCAGGAAGTTTGTAATTATTTGAGTATAGGCAATAAAATGGGGAAAATATTAATAGACTCTCAGATAATAACGCTTGTAATACTACAGTAGGAATTACTCTGCATCTTTCATGCTCCTTTACAAATATTGGAAACACAGCATTTCAAACTTTAATTAAATGCTTACTGCTCCACTGAGAGTTAACACTTTTAACCCTGCTGTAATGAAAAGCTGTGCAGTAATGTATTTTTTATAGAATTAGGAAATGTCTCCTAATCTTGAAAATGGAAAAAAAATACGAATACAGCCTTTTTTTTGTGTGTATTTATATTGCATTTATAGTAGTACCTTAGACATTTAGATATTTATTTATGTAATCATATTAATCACTGAGATAAGTTTGTATCATGATCAAAAAAATGACCAGGTCATGAAGTCTAAAGCTTGAGAAATATTTTATAAAAGATAAGAATAAATTTTCAAATCTAACTTTGTATCCTTTAGCTATATGGTTTGCAGTCACAAATGGCTGCTTGCAGGTGCAATGCAGGTTTATAGCAGGAATATAATTATCTGGTTTTGACATGAGGTTCACACGATAGTTTCACATCTTGTTACATTTGCTGTTGAAAGAATATATGTGATATTCCAGTTTTGAATATTTTTCTTAGTTTCCTGGGATTTGGGAAGGAAACAATGAAAGAATAAATAAGAGACTGATTTTATTTGATATCAGATGTGTTAAGGCTCTGATTCCTGAAAGGGCTGATATGACGATATCTGTAATGAGCACCCAGGACTGGGCCTAGGCGTGGCCATTTGTTTAGAAAATCCTGGCCCTGGTTAATTCTGTAAAAGCCTATAGGCATCAAGATACATTAGATTTACTATAGCCTGAACCTTGATCTTTTACATTTCTTTCTTCTAATAGCTCTACATTAAACACAATTACTGTACAAAGGATTTTTAAAAATGGAAAAATACTGTTGAAGAGATAATAGATATTTAAAAAAATAGAGAGGATGAGGAAATGCCATGCAAGCACTCATTCAATTCCTGAGGCTTTTTGCTCTGTTTTTATTTTTCTCTGTAGTTAAATATTAATAGAGTCAGTGCCAGTTAAGTCAAGTCATTCATACCATCTCACTAGCCAACATGGAATTAGGGAAGAATGAACTTCAGCTCTCTAAGTGAGCAGGAGATAACAATGCAGCACGACACGGAAATGATTGAATTTACCAGCAGCGTTTGTGCAAGGCTTGCTAATGTACAATGGCATTTTCAAGCGATTCAGTGGCTGGGATTCCTTGGGGGCAGTTCACTTGGGCACTGAAACTGAATCAACGTTTCAATGATCTTACCTTTAGAGTGGTTTAGACGCATTGTAAGTAAATAGATCTTTTCATAATTAATACAGTAACTGCAAGTCATGCGAGGATCATTGGCTTTTTGAAAGGAGAGAGAACAGTGTCCTCATTTGGCTGGGCATCTTGCACTGTATTTATTAGAACTGTGAAGAAATGTATAATGCAGATTGCTGGATTAAGACAAGAGCGATTGCTCACTAATCTGGATGAATCCACTCCCTCTTGAGTAGATAATGCATCTGCTGTGGAGGAAATAAAGTGAGCTGGAGGTCAGAGACCTGAATTCTTCTCTCTGCTCTGCCACTGATGTACCTTTCCCTGCTTCAGTTCCCCTTTGGCTATGAAGAGGAAAGGCAATGACCCCTTTCAAAAGAATATCCAAGTACTTAGTTTTCAAGACACAATGTGTTATTTCCACCCTACAAGTTATATTTCCACTCTATAGGAACTCCTATTGGTTTTTTCCTAAATAACATTCCCAATATGTTTCAAAATACGACTGTTCATATTTTGCTGCAGCGCCAACATTTCAGTAGAAGAGCAGAAGGGAGATTCCTTTGCTCCTGTATTTGTACAGGCTGTTCGACATTTGCCATGTTGATGCAATAAGTACCTGCACTCGCTTGATGGCTGTAAAATATAATAAAGCAGGAATTGGAGGTTTGGTTGTCTCTTTTTGAGACAGGAAGGAAGGTAACATTCTGGCAAAGGCGTAGAGTGGGAGCAAGAGTTCCTCCCTTCTGGATTTCCTGCATGTTTTTGAAAGTCTAGCTAAAGTAAAATAAAAAATACCTTTTAATTTTTTGAGTAATGATTTTATATTTTTTTTTGTAAACCATAAGCTTCAGTAAAACTGTTCAGGCTTCATCATTGCTAATTGCCACCCTAGTGTCTATACTAGATTTTTAAAGAAATTTCTCACCATATAAGATAATCCGTAAGTAGCACATTTAGAGAGTACTCTAGGATTTAGGTCACAGAATCATAGAATGGTTTGGGTTTGAAGGGACCTTCAAAATCATTTAGTTCCAACTCCCTTCCATAAGCAGGGACACCTCCCACTAGCCCAGGTTGCCCAAAGCCTCATCCAGCCTGGCCTTGAACCCCTCCAGGGATGGGGCATCCACAGCTTCTCTGGGCAACCTGGGCCACTGCCTCACCACCTGCCCAGGAAAGCATTTCTTCCTAATATCGAATTTATAGCTACAGTCTTTCATCTTAAAACTATTACCCCTCATCTTATCACTACACTCCCTGATAAAAGAGTGTTTCCCCATCTCTCCGGTAGGTCCTTTCAGGTACTAGCAGGCTGCTGTAAGGTCTCCCTGGAGCCTTTTCTTCTCCAGGCTGAACAACCCCAACTCTTTCAGCCTGTCCTCATACAGGAGGTGCTCCAGCCCTCTGATCATCTTAGTGGCCCTCCACTGGGCTCACTCCAACAGGTGTGAGGTCACACTCAACAACACTCCCAAGTCCTTCTCAGGGCTGCTCTCAATCCATTCCCCTCCCAGCCTGTGTTTGTGCTTGGGATTGCCCTGACCCATGTGCAGGACCTTGCACTTGCCCTTGTTGAACTCCATGAGGTTTGCATGGTCCCACCTCTCCAGCCTGTCCAGGTCCCTCTGGATGGCATCCCTGCCCACCTGCGTGTCCACCACACCACACAGCTTGGTGTCATCAGCAAGCTTGCTGAGGGTGCACTCAATCCCACTGTCCATGTCGCCAACAAAGTTATTAAACAACACTGGTCCCAGTACTGACCACTGAGGATTGCCACTCGTCACTGGTCTCCACTTGGACATTGAGCTGTAGACCACAACCCTCTGAGTGCAACCATCCAGCCAGTTCCTTATCCACCGAGTGGTCTGTCTGTCAAATCCGTGTCTGTGCAATTTAGAGGCAAGGATGTCGTGCAGGACAGTGTGGAATGCTTTGCACAAGTCCAGGTAGATGATGTCGGTTGTTCTTCCCTTATCCACCAAAGCTGTAACCCCATTGTAGAGGGCCGCCAATTTGTCAGGCATGATTTTCCCTTGGTGAAGCCCTGTTGGCTGTCACCAATCACCTCCTTATTTTCCATGTACCTTAGCAGAGTTCCCAGGAAGATTTGCTCCATGATCCTGCCAGGCACAGAGGTGTGACTGACCGGCCTGTAGTTAACTGGGTCTTCCTTATTTCTGTTTTTAAAAATGGGGGTTGTTTCCCCTTTTCCAGTCAGCAGGCACTTTATTGGACTACCATGAGTTCTCAAATATGATGGATAGTGGCTTGGCAACTTGATCCACCACTTCCCTCAGGACCCATGGTTGAGTCTCATCAGGTCCCATGGACTTGTGCACCTTCAGGTTCCTTAGGTGGTCTCAAACGATCTTCTCCTACAGCAGGCAGTTCTTCATTCTCCTGTTACCTGCCTTTGCCTTCTGCAACTGGGGTAATGTGGCTTGGGCACTTGACAATGAAGACTGAGACAAAAAACATCATTGAGTACCTCAGCCTTCTCCATATCTGGGTAACCAGGTCTCCCGTTTCCTTTTGGAGAGGTCTCACATTTTCCCTAGTTAATTTCCTTTTAAAAATACCTCAAAAGTGAAACTAAAGAACTGAATGTACTACTGGGAATTGAGTAGCACTAGTGATTAATGTCCTGCTGCCTCTGAAAACTGCAAGTCATATATTAAATTTCTTTGATACCATAACTGGAATTTCACATTTTAGTTCATATACATATACACATGTATTTTACTATATATGCATGCTTTCTTCCTGATGTACACGTGACGTTTCCATGGTAATTTTTGCTGAATGCTAAAATGTTTTCAATTGAAGGAGTTATGTTGCAATTTCTTTTGCTGTAGGTGTCTCTGGAACATACAAAATGACACTGAATTTCATAGGAGACTCAGATCCAGTGGTTAGATATTCCAACAATGGTTGCAATTCAAATCAGAGTGTGTCAGTCATGTTTAGGGAGCTTGTTGTAAATATATCGAACTAGTCTCACAAGGAAGTTGGTTTAAAACCAGCTGATTCTTGCCATAAGGAACAATTACCATGTTTGAGAACTTGATTAAGGGTAGAGTCTCTGAGGTCTGGCTTGCCTGCAAAGTCTTTGTATAAACATACGTTTTTACTTTTTCTTCCCTCCTGTTCTTGCCTTCTATTATATTCACACTGAAGTGAATTTCATTAGATCATTACTTTGGAACCTGCTTTTATTTAGTTCAAAGCCATATTATCTGTTTAAATTTTCTGTTTAAGAGGCACAGTGTGAGATCCATCCTGCTTTGAATTATGGAAATGCTTCCCTATGAAGTATGGCTGCAAATCACCTCTACGACAGAAGATATATCCCGCTATTGGGGGTTATTGCTGCATATCTTTCATAATAATTAGAAGTTTGAAAACAATCAATTAGCAGACATGTGGCAAGCTTTGTGTGAACAGTGGCTAATTTCTTCCATTTTGGAGATGCCACTCTATAAAATAAGGGGTAAAACTGCTGAGCTCCAGGGCAGTCTACACCGCGACAATGTACATTTGGTCACTAACCAGGAATGACACCAGGCAGAGCCATGCCTTCGAGTTTTTATCCACATCATTAAACAACTGGAGTTTTGCCCACAAGTTGGAGCAGAAGACTGATGTCAGTGACTTTGGGTCCTAGCTGTGTTCCTGATTTATTGCACAGCATTAAACAAATCATCTTGCATCTGTCCTCACTTTTAAGGTGAATTTTGGGGTAAGATTCTTTCAGCATTACCATCATGATTTGGACTTTCAGATGATACTGCAATGTATGTAATAACTGTAATGAAAAATAATCTAGTTCATCTTTGCCTAAGAAACATTTGAGTGCAAAGTATATATTGTCCTTGGTTGAATCAATTAATCCTGAATTCGTAAGACCAACCTGTTCTTATTCAGATAGACTTAAGCATGTATTACGTCTTGTCTCCAAACCATTTTGTCAAACATAGACTGTTAAATCTGTTCTCAGGTGATATAGTCGCTGTTTCTGTCTTATCATTTGAATATGAAAAAGGTTCTAATCAGGTGGGGAAAGTAGCTTCACCCCTATTTTCTTTTCTTTTTCAGTGAGTCATAGACATTAGCATATGCTTTAAGTCAACTGCTTGTTTGTATTTTCCCAGTGGGGACAGGCCTTAATGCTACTGGCTGGAGAGTTCGGAGGCAGCATAAGGCAGTTTCACGTAGACCTTGTTGCAGCTCATTGCCTGTATACAATAGAAACAAGGGGGTTTTTTAGTGAACACTAGAGATATACCAGACTTTGGCTGATATGTCTGACTTTGACTATGGCACCGTGAAGAAGACCACTCAGATGACTCAGCCCCGATTTTACACTAACCTCATATGTGCTGAGTCAAGAGTGTAGAAGCTGAGCAAGCTTGGCAGGAGCAGCCATGTGAAGCAGAGCTTATTGCTAAGACGCAGGCCCTCCCAAACCATGGGCTTACCTATCCAAGGCCACATGAGATGCGCAGCCAATCCTCTCCACCAGGCTCCTTTGAAAATCTTAGCTTTAATGTAATTAAGCAACTTAGTGAGCTGCAGTGGCCCTGATGGCTTGAGCCTCATGCATCTAGTTGACAGTTTCGCTGTGTTTCTGTATTATGTCTCTACTTTGATTAGTCCCAGATATATTTAATTAGCAGGTTGTTTGATCAATTAGATAACGAACCCCTAAAGTCACCTTCTTGTTTAGATGCGCTTTGAACAACAATTTTAATCTTAGTGACAGCTCCTCTAGAAAGAAAAGGGAAGAAACCAATGTAATTAAGATGTGAGCGCGGAAAACTGCCTATGTGACTGCAGCACAAAACTAAAACCGTTTTGAACTCTAAACCATAGAGGACATAGAGGCCAGCGGATGTGAACTCTGAGGTTTTCAACTGAGTTATCTTTTATTTATATTTATGATGAATAGTAGAGAGATATTTGAAAGCATTTGATGTTGAATCATCTTTGTTCCCTCTTTATTGTTGGCTCTGGCACCAGAATTTGGCTAAAGCTGAGTGGAAATTTAGTGTTGTTGAGTGCCTATGTGGTGCCTATGCCTAATGTTCCTGAGTCTCTAATGATTAGCAGGAGTTAAAAATAGAAACAAGAAAAAAAACCAACATGACCACATATTAGAAAACATTTACTACAAAAATCCTTAAACATTGGGATGGAAATAAGTGGAAGTTGCCCTTCAGACAATCAGAAACTGTCCCAACCTTGTTGAATTAGTGGAACTGGGAACAAGTATGGGTCACGGTTCATCTTGGCTTGTGAGATTATGAGAAGGCCACAGTATGCCATGCAATAAAAATAAATACTACAAAAAAAGAAAATGTAAGCTATTTTGAGGGGCTGGCTTATCTCCCTTCCTTTAGGTTTTGCTCTGCTTTGGTAAATGTGCTTGGCAATTTCAGCTGTTGGGCAGTCTGGAGGATGTTCTCCTCAATTGAATGTTGGAGTATAAGTGAAGAATTAGTATTTAATGCAAAATAAGTTGCAGCAGCAATTAACATATCAATTTTTTAATAGCCATAGTCACTAAATCAAGGATTCAAACACTGAGATAATTCCCTTGCTGGCATATAAACTTTGACCAAATACATAAACAAGGATCAAAGGAAACTTTTTTTTCAACTGTTTAAAGTGATTTAAGAGGTGGAAACTTAAACCAGAAGGGATGGGAATGAGAAACAAGAATTTGTATGTGTGCACACCATGCGCAGGTGCATAGGCGTGCACATATTCAAATATATGCATAGCACTCTCATGTAAAATATTTCTGTTCATTGTCGTTTTTTATCATGTTTTGAAACACGCTTTGTGGAGAAAGAAATCCACTGTTTTCTATTTGTCTTCTTATTTTACTGTCTAGCGTTGATAGAATGTCAGCCGTTCCACAACAAGAAAACAGATTGTTTCTGTCTGCACCAGTGGTCAATAGTGTGGAATCCTATTATTACTTAGATATTTCGCTTGTACTACAGTAGTGAATGATGTATTGTCTGGTAGAGTTACTGGAGACACTTGATGGAGTTTTTCTTTCAGGCTTCTAGACCACCTGTAGAATTGTTTATTATTTTGCTCTGTTATTGGAAAACATCTCCGCTGACTCAACAAATCTTTCTACACTGCTTGAATTAAGAGAGATTTCTTGAGGTGTTAGTTTATTTAAATA
>NW_010137906.1:0-7996 GCF_000699245.1 Pterocles gutturalis
CACACACCGGCTCCCCTCGCACACACCCCAGCTCCCCTCGCACAGCCCGGCTCCTCTCACACCCTCCCCTCGGCTCCCTTCTCTCCCTCCCTCCCTCACACACACAGAGCAGCTGCCTCCCTTCACACACAGCTGGCAGCTCACACACAGGTGCAGTTTCCTCAGTGTCGGCCACGGAAACTGACACCTTCCCTCCCCACCAGGCCTGGGCAGGGGCACGGCAGCACCAGGCCGGATCCCCCAGCACCGCAGCGCTGCTCCCTGTGACCTTTACTCGTGCAGCTGCTGCACGGTGCCACCAGCTCCGCCACCACCACGGCAAAGAGCACAGCCAACCCGTACCAGCTGCTCCCGCCGCCCTCGCAGCCTGCGCTTCCTGTGCCTACCGTGAGACCTGTTGTTCCACCGCCACAACAAACAACGGTGCGGCCCAGATGCTCTCCTTCACAAACCCTTCCCCTTCCTGCAGCGCGGGAACCCCACAGCGTGCATGCAAAAGCTGTCTGAGGCCGTCCTGAGCTGCACATGACACGATACCCACCGGCCATACGTCAGACACAGGAGTGGCCCCGCTGCCTTGCCCCATTGCAGTGTGCCATATACCTTATCTTACCGTACCATACAAATATCCTCGACAAAAAGTGTCGGAAACACACAGCAAGTCTTTGTCACTAACCAATGCACCCAACGCATACACGAAAGACTTCTGGTTTTACTGCATTTTTATGCGGCACACCGACAATGCAATAAAGTATTCTACAAAATAATAGAACCATTCGTCTTCATTTATTCACACAATGAAATATTTACAAGTCCCTGGACATAGAAATATTATCTGCCTATGGCATCCATACGTTGTCTCATATTGCAATTTACAGCGTCTCCGTGCATTCAGAAAAGCACCACATAAAGCATGACTGTGTCAACATAAAAACACAGTATATGCATTAAAGAAAACAAGTGCTCATCATCTTTTTTAATAAATATTATTCCCATGGCTAGAAATTTTCACGTATGGGAAATGAGTGCTTACCGAAAGTTCCTCTCCACATACTCAGAAGTCTGTCTGTGTAAGCATGTCTAATATGTTTCATTTCACAAGAATGAACACAATCTAATTAACTCAAATTAAGTCTTATTTGCTGATGTGGAAAGTGATTTACCACAGAACAGAAATAACTTGTTACATGCTATCTTATTCTTAATTTTAAAACCCAGGTTTCTGGGTGCAGCCCGGCTGAACTGGTATGTCCATGGCATTTCATCAAATAACTGATGACAGAGATAAACTTATAGAACCAAGCCAGATGCCCTATAAACTGTTTCCATATGGCCTTGCTTCATGCACTTTTATTTTGCAAGCAACTACTTTCAAATCTGAAATTCAATAAAATACTTTTTTTATTTGGTTTCTACCTATTCTACACATGCTTCAAATCTCTTATTCCTCTTCAGAGGGAATAGATTTTTCTTGCCTTAATTAACTTATGCCAAAGCATGAGGAGCACTAAGAAACATTTTGTACTCCCATTAAGTGTTCTATCAAGAAATATGGAACGTATTTATTTCTGTTCCTTTAGTGCTGTACCACAAACGTTGCTGCCGAAACTCGAGAATCGGCCTGAATTGGACGCAACTTGCATTACATCAGATTGTGGCTGATGTGTACATTTGGTTGCTCCTTAAAGTCTCACAAACCTGGTGAATCATTTGGATTCCATTTTCTTTCCTGAGAGTGCCTGGTCAAGATTCGTTCATCAAAACATCGGCAAGTGCCCCAGGCTCTTCGTTCCAGCACCTGCCGATTGCCTTGCCAAGTTACTGGAGGGAAGATGTCTGCCCTCTCTTCACCTCCCCCCCCAGCAGCCGAGGACCTGCTCTTCTGCTTAGGGTGGTGTTTGCAATTTGTTTCTCATTCGGGCCATCTGGACAAGGAGTCAGCACTGTCGTTGTGTTCAGGCATATACATGGTTATTAAATCAGCTTCTCCAACCTTCTGGCAAGCAGCTCCAGAATTCCTGACTCCAAAGCCCCATTTACAGGGTCTTCTGATAACCACTTTATGAATATTTGGATCATATCCTAGAGAGTTTGTCCCTGACAGAAGTTCCCATTGGATGGTTTATGAGTTTGTCTCCGCAGAATTTGGTTATGACTGTAACAAGCACAACGTCTCAAGTCCTTTCCGTACATGCATCGATACCATCCTGGGTCTGTAAGGGGAACCATCTGTGCTCATTTTGAGAGAGGCTTCTTCGAGTCATTCTGCTGCCTATGAAAAGTCTTCTCTTTTTACTCATCTGCTGGATCAGCAGGCTACTGCCTGCATCATTTTTGGATAAAAAAGCAATTAAAAAAGTGTGTCCTTCCTAAACACAATGTGTCTGGATTGTTCTGGCCCTAGTTACACGGGCTGCGCTGCGTTAGATCAACTCAAAGACAAAGCCCAGGAGAATACCTTCATCAACTTCTTTGGCTCTATTCTATTATTTCCTGATTGTAAGAAATATTCAACAAACATCAATCACTTCCTGCCTGAGACCTATAAGGAAGTTCACAACCTAATTTCTCCTCACATTAGAAAGCAAATTACAAGCACTTCCTTTTCTAGAGAGTTATCAGAACAAGTCGCTATTTTCCAAATCCCTTTTAGGAAGGATGACTTGATCATTGCAAGCCCGCTGTCTGAAAATGATTTGCTTCCCCCAGTCTCATCTTCCAAAGGAATTTCTGCACCATCAGCCTATGAGACATTTCTACCAGCAACTATTGTGGAATAATTACTTGCCATAATTAAGTTAAAAGCAGTTATCAGTTTCCATTAATACTCCGGCTTCAGAGTCAAATTTCAGAAGCCAGGATTTCCTAATTCAACACATTCTTTGTTTCTTTGTTTGAAATCACCTACAGTCTAGTGCTGAAGCTCCCATTCATAAGTTTATTTGCCGTGTTTTGACCCGCAGCTGTTAATTATGAGATAACATCCACTACTCCTATGGTTTTTCCAGATCTTACTACCCATTCATCAACAAAATTGTTTATTGTTCTTGCCCAGATATTTTGGCAACAATTTACCCTAAATGTTTCCAAAAATTTGAAAAAGGTAGGATGTGGTAACATAAATAAATGAATTTGTGTTTGTATGTCTGTTATCCCGGTGGTGAGAAGGAGGTAGAAATATTTTGTCTCTCTCTATATCAACACTGGTTTCTGCATCTTTACGTCTATGTCTCTGTGTTTACAGTGATTCTCTTCTTTGCCTTTTTCCCCTCAAAGCTGCTCAGATTGCAGGTTGGGAAGCACCGGGTCATTAGATTTTATTATGAAATTACTCCAGGTGACAGACAGCTTGTTCACACATGCTAGTACTAAGGGGAAAATTTGAATATATGTATTAAAACACAGTCAAAAAGAAGACTAAGTACAGAAAAAAAGTCCTATGTGAGATGAAATGTCATAGAAAAAATATTTCAGAAATATTCTGGGGAAAAATGGCATGTCATAAAAATTAATCACTTGCCAGGGATGAAATTGCAGTTCGTTGCTAAGTCCTAACCAGCAAAGTTCTTCTTCTCTTTGCGACGTGTAAATGGTGCTGTTATTTCAGCTTCCATTTCCTCGAAAGTGGTGCAAAAACCATTCCTCAGGCAGATAGCTTGTAGCTGCCTGTGAATTATCCTCACAGCAGCTCTCCATAAACTGGAAATAAATGGCTGATTTATACAATGAGTATAAAATACATTTTTTTCTATCAGTGTTCTCATCAGAATACTGACTGGCAACCTATTGTTTTCTTTTCTCATATATCAGGAGTATTAGGAGCACGGTAAAATATCTCCAGTTCTAGAGCTGAGTCAGAGCTTGCTGCTGTTATACGCTGAAATGTGATGGGGGTCCTTTGGGATGGTTTGTGGGTTTTGTCTCTCTCTAGATTGTATAAATAAAAATTTTTGCCTCAGCTGGAGTATTCGCTGTCATTGTTGTTTTGCAGATTTTGTTCTTCCCACCAGCAATCACGCTGGAAAATTTTGAATCTCTCTTCCAAAAAGTAATTCACATTCTTTGGAGTACACCAGAACAATTCCCTTGTGTCGGCAAATTTTCAGTCTTCAACAGTACACACACAAAAAAAAGGCAGAAAGACTTTGAAATAAAACAAAGCACACAAATGATGTGGAAAACAGAACAAACCTCTCTTGTACCCGCTAAACAAAAGAGCCTCTGTAATTTATGTAGAGAAACGTGGCACACAGGTTGGTACAAAACAAAGTCGGTGGTTTTTGCGAGGGACAGTTGACCCCTGGAATTCCGTGCCCAGAAGAAGCAAAGGCAAGAGCCGGCACTGGTGCGGGATGCTCACACCTCTCAGGAGGGTGAGGAAGCTCAGGAGAGACAAACATTGGATGGGACTGAACACAGACCTCAGCTGGCTCAGAAAATTCCCTGAGCAGAAAATGCTCAGAAAGCGAGAGATTCTTAGGAGGAAGTATCACATCTGCTTGCCCCGTTCTCACTTCTTCCCAGGTGTGCACCTGTGGGCGCTGGTACAGACAAACTGCTCCGGGTGGGTCGGATGGCCCCTGCCTGAGCCAGCACCACCACTCCTACAGCCTTCATTCTCTTATTTAATTAAAGCAAAAAAAAAAAAAGATTTACTATATCAGTGCCAGTTGACAAAAAGTCACCCTCAAAACCCATTTTTTTTCACGCTTTTTGCATTAAATGTGTAAGCTGTACCTGTAGGGTTTAAGCCTGCAGGTAGAAGGAACTCTGTAGGTTTGTCTGTGGTTATTTACCATATTCTGACACATCTTCTATTGAAAGGGATGATTATTTTGAAAGAGTAGAATTTTGCCATGTGAAGATGAGGTGTAAATAGAAATTATATATATCATCTGTCAAATTATGATTTTTCACAGCTGAATATCGTTTATCACATAGACAAGAACTAGTGACTTTCATGTTGCATTTGGTTTATTCTGGAGAATAAATGTCAGCTGGAATATATAGGCTGTTAACTTCCTTTTCTGTGCCACCATTCTGCTGTGACGTGTTGACGTACAGAAAGCAGAATACCATTTTCAGTGGTCTGATATCCAATTACACCACGTCCGTCTGTGCTCTGCACAAGTGTTTACACTTACAGAAACACTAATAACCGAAATGACAAGAGTTTGGCTGGACAAATGCAGCTTTAAAGTATTGGTTTGATTTAGGAGAACTGAAAAGAGAAAACACTGACACGCACAACAAGCTGACATTAATTAAAAAAAAAAAAATTCAAAACCCCAAAGCGGCAGTTAACTGAAAAACAAAGCGTGGAAAACCTCTCTGCCGTGGAGATGCACCATGAAGAAGGATTCTGTTTGTTGGCGTTTAACACTCATTCAACTCCCCACTGGAATTTTCATTTTCCAGAAAACCCCAGAAACTGTCCTTTAATGACAGCAGAGACTATTTTTGGTCTCTTAATCCAGTATTGGGGATTAAAGACTGAACAGATTAGCAGACTAATACATATCATAACAAGGGAACATCGCTTAGGTTGCGCTAGGTCAGTCTCATGCCACCATTCTGTTCCCAAGGGATGGTGACCTGAATACCCCAAATCGCTGCTTGGATGTACGCAAAATGCTACAGTTGCTCATTCAAGATGAATTACATTTTAAAAGAGTTTTGTTCCAGAAAACGTAATTTTAAAAATCAGACATCTCACTTGCAATGCTGCTAAGGGAAAAAAAAACCCGGGCAGCCCATCTGCAGGTGCCAGCGGGGTTTGTTCCAGATGTATGATGTCACGTCTGCGAGATAAGAGCTGGGCAGCTCTTCAGAAGGCTTGGAACAGCAGTGAAGCCAACTTGTGCAGTGGACCAGTATTATTTAACTTGACTAAACTCTGATGTCCATGGAAAAACAATGACCCGCTCCTTAATGACCACAAGATTAGGTGACATGAGTGAGAAAAATTAGATTTTTTTTTCTAGCAATAAAAAAAAGAAACAAAATGCATAGCAAACATACATACAAGTGCTTTCTGCGCATTTTCAACTTGTATCATAAATATTATGCACTCCGTAAAATGCTCATGACCTGTTCTTTCCAAAGCATCTGGGCATCTTCTATTTTCAAAACTTAAATTTACGAGAATGTCACTGATATCAGTTCTGGCAACGCTGGAACAACGGCAATTTTATTTCATTCTGTTGCCACAATGCTGGCGGCATCTTTGTGTGTCCTTGTGCAATGAAAAACCTCCACATGCAATAAAGGAAATCAACCTCTGGATATTTATTTTTGTTACTTTTACATAAAATTACAAAATAAGTGCAAAACTCCAAGAAAAACCTAGTTAGATGATGACACAGATTACAACACTGGAATCAAAATTTTTAGAGGTACACACACACACATGCACACACACACACACAGGTTAGGGTTAGGGTTAGCTGAGTGGCCTTCTGGAAACCAAGAGAGGTTTTCCAAAGAACCCAATACACCCAAAATTTACTTTAATAAAGTGCGCACTTTTAAAAGCATGGCCTTCATTTTGTTGCCTAAATAGAATTTGAGCCCTTTGGAAAATCCGATTCCAGTTATTGATACTGGCTCCTTCAAAACCTGCTTCCTCTAAGAGAGGCTTCGCCCTGGATTTATTGCTGGAGATTAGGGGCTGTCACAAAGTGAAATTAGTTTATTGATATCTTCCTACTCTCTAACGGTCCACACTGTCAAAGTACCGTGCTCCGTGCTACAACACGAGTCTGTTAACAGGATCCAGACGCAGAATAATGCCATGTCATGGGCACCAGCCACAGGCCACATCAGCAGAGGTGCGTGAGGAAGCTTCAACAGCAGCAGCATTTTCCAGCAAATGTCTAGTTCAAGATGAACTAATCTTTCCTCTTGCATTAGCCCAAACTCACCCACTTATGTTTAAATATTCAAGAACATTCTTAAAAATCGGCTTGTAAAAGTCAACGACCTTCCCTCTGGATTCAGTGTTTTGTGAAATTTTCAGTTTCTGAAACACATTTTTAGCTTTTTCAGACTTGTCAGTCAACAGTGAAGTGAGGGATTCCCCTTTTTGGAGTAAATCTGCTAAGAATACCAGATTGAAAATATATGAGGAAAAATTATAGTCAGCTATTTGTGTTGTTTAATAAAGATTTGCAAAAAATTCTCCATCTTGTAATTTTACTCAGTGTATATAAATTGATGCACATCACATATAAAACCACTGATAAAATCCTGATAAAAAGCCCCAAATGAAGCCAACGACAAGACCTGGGCTGGCTTGTGTTTGGAGCTTGAAGCGTAAGGGTGATGAGTGTCCACTCTTTGGTTCCCCTGCACAGGAGCTGAATCACAAAGAAGGTAGATTTATTCATCTGGAACACTCTGGACTTCTGCCCAGATGGAATTTAACAGATGATACCCATGGGTTAACAGAGCTCACAGGATCTATCTAGACTGGAGCTGTCGATTTATTAGGTGATACCGACGGACGTCTCTGACACAACCAAAGAGGATCGATTCCAGGCTGCTGTTAGACACCTGCACTTTTTGATTAAGTTTAAAATGTGGAAGAATATACCAAACAGCTTCTTGATTATTGATCCCCGTATCCATAATTTGGGAAAACCCAAGGCAGTAAAGAAATCTGGTGTTAGCTGGGCTTCCTGACGGTGCAATGGCAACGCACCAAGGGAGGCACAGGGCATTTCAGGGCAGTTACCCAGGGAAATCCTTAATTGGGAGGGATGGACTCATGCTAGGAGGAGAACTAGCAAGGATTGCTCCAGTGGATCCCAAAGTGGTAACATGTCAGTGATATTTTTGATGTACTGAAAGTATAAAATAAAGCAGCACTGTGCATTCCTTGGAGAACTTGCATCAGATCCTGATCAGGTCTGAACTCTCTCCAGCTTGTAAACGAGATGATAATCTGAGGCAATACATACATATATAAATATAATTATATATAAAAATATATACT
>NW_010137907.1:0-42583 GCF_000699245.1 Pterocles gutturalis
CCTGTCCTCGCACAGGAGGTGCTCCAGCCGTTGGACCATCTCCATGGCCTCCACTTTCCAACAGCTCCATGTCCTTCCTGTGCTGAGGACCCCACAGCTGGATGCAGCACTGCAGAGGGGGGTCTCAGGAGAGCGGAGTAGAGGGGGAGAATCACCTCCTTCATAGTCAGACACAAAGAGGAAAGAATATGCGATGCCAGGGGGAAAGCACCTGTTAAGCATATTTTCTGGACCTTTGCCCTTCCTCAGCAGTAGAGATTAGGATGATATCATCCTATGATAATGTGCTAGATTCTTCTTCAAGGAGTCGGCCAGCTTTCAGAAGCTACGAGGGTCTGTAGGTGAGGGTAACTCCCATACTAAGGCTCCAACTTGTATTTCAGGTGTCTGCTTAACAGTAATTAAAAAATAATCTGATTAGATCCTTTTATATTCTATTCTACATACCAGTGTTCATTACTCTGTTCATGCAGTTCAGCAAAGGAAAAGCCGTGCGTTCAGCTCTGCCTGGCTCTGCAGTTGACAGGTACCGGCTTTAAAGCTAGCAGCCTTTCCTGCCGCAGCAGCTGGCGTTTCCTCTGCTGCTTTATAAGGCTGGGGAGTTCTCTGGGCCAGGTCACCTGATGCCCACTAAAATAAGGCTCTGGGTTTGCAGGCCTGTGGAAAGTTTTAGCTAGGAGTTGAGAAGACAAAAAACAGGCTTTCCCAGATGTTTATCACTTAGGGCTCTTTGCATGTATTCGGTCTTTAAAAGAATGAGTCTAGAATGGCTGCACAGCACTGGAAAAGCCAGCGTTGTGCTTTGCAGCTCAGAGGTGTGTCTTCAGTCTGTTTGGTAGAAGAACTGTGCAAACCCAGAGGGGTCACAGCACCCTGTGAAGCTGGTTGTGTGTATCCTTCCTGTTTGTTCCCTTACTTTGAAAAATAACATTTTTTCCCCCTTTATCCCTTCTCATATTTCCTGATGAGACTGAGTACGACAGAGATTTAGTTTGGACAGCAAAAGTGTGCGTGCAATTAAATTGGTTTTTATATGTTTTGCTTCTTTTTATTCATATTGAGCTCTGTGCGTGGAGGATCAGTGAGCTTGTTACCAAGAAAATGGAAGTTGTGGCTTTGGGAGAAGTGGGTCTTCATCACAGCGATTTCATCAATATTTTCAGCTATATGTGCAGTGCTGTAGAGGGGCTCTTCTCCTTTATTTGGATGTAGTAGTTTTTTCTGTAGTTTTATTTGAAAAGAAACAGGGCTTTTTGTAAAAAGGTATGATATTTGGCAGAAGTCTTAAATGATGGGAAATTAATTTGAGTTCTGTGGTCAGATATCTTTGTTATGCTTAACTTCTCTCATAATGAAGACAAACGTTCTCTGGAGTCTCTGTTTTACTCTTTCTGTTTAAATACAGAAATCTCATTTTGCGGAAAACCATACGTGTCTTGCAAGCTTCATTCTGTGCAAATTCTGGGTCTGGTGACTAGGAGAGGTTTAGCTGAGACTGGATGAATGCAGAGGATGGAGTGTCCTGTGTCTGGTTATGTGAAGCATATCCCTGCAGGACAGATTTTATTTTTTAATGATGTTCTACCATGCTGTGCTGTACCTGTCACAAATGCTTTGCCAGGGCAAGCTCACGTGGATAACCCCAAATGCTGGATTCACCGGGGCTGTTAATGTGAAGGTGTGATGTGCCCTGCAAAGTGATTCTCGTGCAGATATAATAGTAGATAGTGAATGTAAAATAATAAGCATTTAAGAAGTCAAGTGAAACAAATAGCACATAGAGCTGCTGGAGGAGGAGGAAGGAATCGCAGCAGCTGCCCTGCGGTGCCCTTGCTACAGGGATCTGTGCTGTCTGTGTGATGCCATGTCCAAAGGGTTTTGTCTCTCTTCTCTTCTGCAGAACAGCAAGTGGTTCGTTTCTGCCTTTTACAGGGCATAGTGATGCAAGTGTGATGTATTTCTTCCAATTCTTCTGAGACATTGTCAGTTTTGATATCTGTGTTATTTATTTGTAATAAACTCCTGGAAATTACACAAAGGGGAGATTAGAAACGACTTGTAACTTTTCAAATAGGGGTGGTATAGTGAATATAAGCAAAATTATGATGATGGCTAAATGCTACTTTAAAAAAATTTGCCAGTGTTTTTTGGAGGTAATAGTGTGTTTAGATGTGAGTGAGGAAAATAAGACTTGGGCTTCTGTTTGTAAAACATTGGTACTTACAGATTTTCAGTTGTTCCCTGTTGGCCAGCTGTGGGAACTTCTGTTTGTTGCAGCATCTTGAAAGAAAGAGTTGTTGGGGGGTTGTTTTGGGTTTAGGTTATCGCTTCTATTGCTGCGCATACAGCAGTGTGAGGGTCCGACAGCAGCGTTTTGTTTTCTCTCATTTTGATGAATTATGAATAAAAGTCAGGATTTGACTGATCACAGAACAGCCCTGCTTGAAAGGCACCAAAGAGCACCTGGACTAAAACCAATAATCCCACCAAAAAATCCCTTCCTGACATACAGAGCACAACTGCTGAACGACGAGCAGCAAGTTTCCTCCTCTGCCCTGCAGCTCCCTGAGCACAGCCTGTTCCCGGGTGCAGGAGCAGATGTGTTTACTGAAGGTGGGAGGACTAAACGGGTATGGAGTTATTTGCCATCACTAGGCGTGAGTAGGGCTGCAGCCAGCATGAAAATGGATGAACTGGCCCAGGCACCACGGTTACAGTTGTGGCAGGCTCCAGGATCACCTAGAAGGCAAGCCCAGCCTGAGCAAGGACGAGCGAGTGAGTTGCCTCGAGCTCCCTCTTACCGTGGCGCAGGGTGGGATAACCTCCAGAAAGCCTGGAGAGGGGCTTCGGAGTGACGGCTTGTTTCCAGCTGAGCATCAGGCAAAATAACGTAAACCCAAAGTGCTGGAAGGGACTGAATATTCAGTCTGAACTGATCAACAGAAAATAACCTTTTTTTACCCCTTCATGTTATTGGGTTGAGCTGTACACATAATGCTCAAATATTTCGCTCGTCCTGTGCTTTATGGTGTAACAGGGACCTACTGGGACTCGGAAGCATACCCAGCAGCTGATTACAAAATGATTGAAGAAGCTTTTATCAGTGAAGTTCCATTTGAAAGGACTGATGAAGCCTCGGGGTGTGCTTCTGGGGCAATCAAGTCTAATAATCAAAAACAAAAACATTACAGAACGTATTTATTATTTTGTCTCCCGTTCTATCCATTGTAAACCAGAAGATCGACCGCGGAGCACAGCTAGGGCAAAGGACTGGTGAAGCCTCGGGGTGTGCTTCTGGGGCAGTCAAGTCTAATAATCAAAAACATTACAGAACGTATTTATTATTTTGTCTCCCGTTCTATCCATTGTAAACCAGAAGATCGACCGCGGAGCACAGCTAGGGCGTGTGAAGGTCTCGGGGGTAAGAAGAGCACGTTTCCTCTTGCTGTACGCGTGCTCCTGTTACTAATTAAAAATGTTTTTGGTAGCTGTTCTGGAAAGAATAAGAATTCCATCTTCCTGCCGTTCCTCTCTGTGCTGTTGGACAAGGATGGGACCTAAACCGCAAGACTTGTGCTTGTTACTTATTGCCATATGCAAAAGGAAATGGAGAAACTTATCCTCTGGGGCTAGGTTGTAGCGACGCATCTCTCAGTTTTCTTTTTTCTTTTTTAAAGAAAAATATTCTAGTTACCCAAAACATCTCAGTGGGGAAATTCCTTTTGTGCCCTGTACTCTGATTTCCATGAGTCCTGTGTTCCTCTCTTAGCAATTCATGGGTGGGGGTGGAAAAACCACCTGAGAGGGACAGAGTTTTTTCTTCTGTAGGCTGGAGTAGCTCAGCCAGTGTTTCTGGTAAATCTTAATTTTCACCTGAAATGTAAAGAAGATAAAAATCTCATTTAGTGTGTTTTTTTTTTTAAGTAGAATATAATTAAATATCACTCTTCGTATAGTCATTTCATTTATATTATAATCTGATGTCTATCTGGAAAGTGGATGTGTTGTTAATTCTTTTAAAGAGAAAGTCTTGGTTTGGAAGCTCAAGGAGAACTTGTATGTCTTCAGAAATAAAAATAGTTTTAAATATTAAAGATAGTTTTTTATTAGTTTTAAGTATTTAAACAGCTGTTGTTGTCTTCTGCACTGCTCACAGCTGAGCTGTTCTAGTGCGTGAGGTTGTTGAAGAGAATCTGAACTAATCCAGTTGTACTGCCCAGACTGGAGGCAGGGGATATAAACAGGCAAAATAAATGCAGAAATAAGCTGGGGTAGGTTTTTTTTTCCCCTCGTTTTTCAAAATGCCTAATTACTTCTTAAAATGCCCTTAACCTACAAGCTGCACTTGAGAAAGCTCCTTTGTTTGGGGAAAACAGAGTCCACCATCACTGCTCTAGTGCCGGCCACTGCTTTCCTTCTGAGGGCGAGCAAGACGGACCAGTGGAGCAGACTGTTCCGATGATGTTTAAATGTGCTCGTGGCTTAACTCTTGTCTCCTCTACCCCTTGCAGAATAGCCGGTGTGGGAGAGCATCACTCCGTCCGTTACAACTGTACCGTGGATATGCCACCGCCTCGGGAGAGTCTGGGTACGTAGAAGGTTTTGGAGGGGTATTGACCAAGAGAGAATCTGCTCCTTAGTTTCATTTAAGAGCAGATTGGTGATGGGGGGATGTTTTTGTTGGTTAACTTTTGTTCTTGTGGTTCTGTGCATTCCTCGTTTGATTCAGTCAGAACCAAATTAACCTAGTCAAGGTGATTGCTATTTAGAGGGAACATTGTGGGTTGTTGTCTTAGCTTTGTGTTCGTCACGAACCAGTACGGTACCAGGATGTTGCTGGTGCTGAAAGTGATTTAAAGTGGGTGCTGGGTTTGTTGGCAAGCTTCTGGAACAAAGTGGTTGCCCCCAGCTGTAAGCTAAAGACTCGGAAACTGTTTGATGTTTGTCATATAATACAATCTGCATAACTTTCACTCTTTTTTTCCCCTCCAGTGTTTCTGCAGGCAAAATCATTGGTGCAGGTGTCCTGTTTGTGGGTGGAGGAGTAGGGGGAACCGTCCTGTATGCCAGCTATGATACGCAATTCCGGGAAAGCGTAGAGAAGGCTATTCCCTACTCTGATAAACTCTTTGAGATGGCACTTGGTCCTGCGCCTTATACTGTACCAATGCCAAAGAAACCAGTAAGTGTGTCCCATTCACTCCAACCCTTTCATTTTACTTTTTTATAAAGAGAGCATCTGCTCATTGTTTTCAAATTCTGACTAATTTTGCTGTGTGCTAAGAATTGAAGAATTCTTAAATGAAGCAGGTTTAAGAGTTATGATCTGAGGTACTAACTACTTTGTGCTGCATAATACTGCTGCTTGTACATTTCCCATTATCATCTTGTGATTTTGCTCTGTGGGTTGTAAAACTGTTATTTTTATTTATAGTAAAATAAACCAGTAGGATCCTAACTAAATAGTTGCTCTACTTATACTCAGAAATAAATCTGGGAGAGAGACAGGTAGGTGATATATTGGAACTGAACTATTTTCCTAGAGGCTTAGGGTAGTTAGCAATGTAGCAGGGTTAGGAAACTGTTATTCTAAGCTGAACTTACTTTAAAGAGAACTGAGAACATTTTTGAATGAGTAGATTTCTATGGTACAGAGCCCTACATAAGCATCATACTTTGAAGTCTTAGTGGCGTGACCCTGGAGAAGGGCAAACCTGATACTGCCTCCATCACAGCTCTGGAAATTGTATCTGCAGGTTTCGCTCTTCCTGTATTTGAAAGCAAACACTTGCCAATTATCTAAGAATGCTAAAAAGCTGCTCTAGCCATGGTTGTCCTGAGCTTTCAGAAGCCATTTCACTTTCAAGGAACCCAAAATATTTTAAATTGGATTTAAAGAAAACTGTTCTTAATGAACAGAAGAATATCAGTTAACCAGAACAGGATCTCTTCTGGTTTTAGCTATGCTTCCCTTGTGATCATCCAAGCTCTTAATGCCTCCCAGGCACTAGTGAATTTTTTAAAACAGACTGGTTGGCTGACAAAGTTATCATCTGCCCAGTCACGGCTGTAACTCAAATGCTTTATTATTACCTTGTGGCTTTGCGTGTTAATATCATAAAACCTCACAGTGCTCAAGTAAGTGTTCGTCTGCTGTGAACACTACCTTCTGAATCCTTTCAAAGGGAAATCGGTGAAATTGTGCAACCCTGATTCTTCCATGTGGGTCAAGCCCATGCCGTGCCTGCAGCATCCTCTGTTCAGTGATAACCAGATAGAGTCATGTTTGTTTTTTTTAATTATGCAGTCATATATCTTTAAAACAGTTTTATGTATTTTCCACTACAACTTGAATTGCATAGAAACTGGGTGGGATGGGTGGGGTGGCTCCCATAAGCGTTGATGGACAAAAAATAACAATCGAGGGAGCAAGCTGTTGGAGCGGTTACCTGAAAAACTGAAGCTGGGTAGGGAAGACTGATGGCCTAATTTTTTTAATTACAAACGCTCAGGACATATGAAATTAAGAGAAGTATCAACTGAATTTAAGGTATACCTGTATGGACTAAATAATGTCCAAGGGGAAATAATTGAAATCTGCTTTCTGGAATTGTTTCAGACCTTCATGTACTTGTGGTTTTTATAGTTGCTGCATTATCTGTAGTCTTTCAAAACACTCGGAAGTGTTTGGAATGTTTGGGGCATGAAGTTATTTGCTGTTTATGCATGCCTTAATAAACTTTTGCAGTGAAAACTGCCACTATTGTACCTTCAGTTTTGGAGAGGTGAAAATTGTACCGATGCCTTTTAAATTACAAATCAAGGCAAGAAATTACATGGGCTCACTACTGTTTTTACGTTGTACGTTGAAGTTTAGATTTATGATACAGTCATCTGGACATGGAAATGTTCTTTTCTGTTATAATGGAATTGGTGACATACAGGTTATTTGGAAAACTGATTCTCTTTCTTATTTTTGAATTTCCAAGATACAGCAAGGTCCACTGCAGATCTCATCTGTAGCAGAAGTAATGAAAGAGTCTAAACAGCCTGCTACCAAATCGCAAATGAGCAAAACAGAACCTGTTGCTCCTTCAGAGGAAAAAGAAGGTAACTTTACAGAATCACATAGAGAGAAGCAAAAGGCTCAATGATCTCTTACATCATGAATCCTAGGGTAGATTAAAATAGTCCTGTGGAGTGGTTGATGATGAGTATGCTATAATTTCTTAGAATTAATGTTAGTTTCTTTTCAGTCATGAGAAAATTTGTCTAAAATGGCTTTAGCTTTTTTGGGGGGCTTTTTAAAAAAAAATTATTTACCTTATAGAATAGTTGGAACCTAAGACAAACTATCCTGCACAGTTTAGATATGAGAATAAAACGTTGGGTGCTGCACTCCAAGCCCATTTACCTCTTCTTCGTGCAAGCACAAGAAGCTTAATTTTGGATAATTACTGAGTTACTGTAAAGCCAGATCAAATGGAACTGGTTTAGAGAGGAGCAGTTGTGACATCTTTTTACATTTATCTCTCATGGCCATGCATGTGTGTATGTATAAGTACTACCTGGTTGCTGTTTGTCCAGGAAATTATCTTTTTCTGGAAATAATTATATCAGTGTCCAAATAATACATTTTTACAGAGGGAAAAAAATTAGGTCCTATATCCATTGTCTTACATTATAGATCATAGGTACTAACTGGTTTTGTTCTGTTACTGTATTTTACAGCAGGCAAGGCTGCAGCACAGATCATCTCCGCAACAGGTGTCGCTGTGTCGGTGCCAGCTCCGGGGATACAGACTGAAGAAGGTGAAAAAAAATCATGTGAACGCGATGCAGAAAAACAAAATCCTCTAGCTTTGAGTGCATAAATTCTTACTTCTGTGTTCATATTTATCTGTTTTGAAAGGCGCGATTCTTTCTGCCTTTTGTAGAAGAAACAACTTCCATGATCTGTTAATAGATTTCTAACATGCTAAGAAGCTGAGATTCACACCTGAGACAGGTTTAGCTGTGAACACAAGAGGAAAGCCTGCCTTTATGCTGAGCTGGAACTTGTACCATCCAGTTTGCCTCTGCTCTTTGCAGCTTTCTGATTGAGGTTCAGAAAAACAAGTCTGCCCAGGGCCAAGTGAAGAAACTGCATTTATTGTTTCAGTCAACAAGAAATGCTAGCTTCTATATGTTAGTCTCTTTCAGATGAGATTATGTTAATTTCTTTATGTGTGAACTCGTTTCATAAAAGTATGCCGGCAGTAAGTAAATACATTCTTCAGAGTGTCATAGTGTTGACACAGGGTTTGCATCAGCATTATTCAAAGGTAGCCTGATGTTTTTTGTTGCAGTGTGAGTCTGAGAGCTGAGAGATCTGGGCTCTCTCCTCAGTTCAGATGCAGACTTGCTGTTGAGGTCAATGCTCACTCTTAAGGCATTTTAAATAGCCTTAGGCGAGGGAGTAGAGTATAATTGTGATTCACCGTAGCCCTCCCACATCTTTCTTATTTTGCCTGGACTCTCTTAAGTGTGGCAAAGGAGAACTGAAAAAAAAATAAGAACAGATGTTCACTTAAAACTTAAACTTGGCTCCATAAGTGTTCTTCACTTCTTGCTTTGCCTTTCACTTCTGAATCTTGTGTATTTTTGTAAGTAGACAGCAAAAAATCTACAGATGCATGTGAGGTATCCATGCTGCTGTCTTTAATTTTAAGAAGATGTGAAACTGGCTTTTGTAATTATGCATATAAAAATGCTGGAGGTAGTTTCAGCATGGCTTAGTGCAGCAGTCAGATTTATAAAGTGATACTGACTATAAAAATCAGCTTTGAAAAGAAAGTTACTTCCCTGCAAGTAATCCATACACTAATTTGGACTCTCCACTTAACTTTTACTTCTAAATAGGTAAAGAACATGAAGGTTCCCATGCTATAAAAGAACGGTCACCAGAAGAAGTTGCAGCCCGGCTTGCCCAGCAAGACAAAGAGGAGCAAGAGAAGATATCGGGTAACTCCATACTGTTCATTTTAGTGTATGCGTTGTGTGTGACAGAAGAATTGTTGGAGTGCAATTCAGAGTTCCAAGTTGCTCATGCACCTCTCTTGTTGTTGTCCCTGTGTTGTGTTGGCAGAATGAGCGGAGTTGAAGCTTCTTCCACCCACTAAGAATTAACTGATAGTTAAAGAATGATGAAAAATTTTGGGTTGGAATGGACCTCCAAGGAATCTAGTCCACTCCCTGGCTTGGAGACTTGGGGCAGGTTGCTCAGGGCCTTCTCCCATGGAGGTCTGAAGCTCTCGAAGGATGGAGATTATTCGACCTCTCTGAGGAGCTTTGTCAGTGCTTCTTATGATGGAGAACCTGATACATCCAATTAATTTCTCCTGTTGGCACTTGGATCTGTTGCCTCTTGCCCTTTCTCTGAGCACCTCTGGGAAGTCTGGTTTGGTCTCTTCTGTAACACTGCTTCAGATGTGGAAGGCATTATTTAAAATAACCCTTGGGCTTCTCTTCTTCAGGCTAGAACAAGCCCAGATCCCTCAGCCTCTCACCCGTGTCCTGTGCTCCCATCCCCTTCCCATCTCAGTGCCTCCCCGGTGTTCCTTCCTTGGTTCGTTTGTGCCTTTCTTCTACTGAGGCTCTCAAAATGAGACACTGTATTCTAGAGGTAGTCTCCTAAGTGCCAGTTAGAGGGAAATGGTTCCTTCACTTGACCTGTGGGAGGTGTTTGATCGTTCACGGTCGGGACTCATTGCTGTCAGAGCGTGCTGTTGACCTGTGGTCTGGTTGCCATCTCCTGGGGTCCCCAGGTCTTTGTCTACAGAGCTGCTGCCTCGACTTGTTCGGTGGTGGTTCAGGGACAGCACGTCAGGGTGTGTGAAGAGTCGCCTGTAGGTTCTGGGTTGGAAATGATGACAATTCCTTGCTTGGGTTCTCACTCGGACAGACCTGTTAGTCCAGCTCTGTTACTGAGAGGCGGTCTGGCTTTTCCCTTGTCCCAAACCTCATGTCCTTGTTGTGTGTCTGCTCAAAACAGTGATCTTCGCTTCCCTCCTCACCCCGACTTGGTTTATCAGATTTTAAGTACTTCCAGGCTGCTGTTTGGTCTTGGTTTGGCTGTGGCATGACAGTTGAAATCAGGAGGTTTGTTTAAACTGGGGTCCTTTCCTGGTTTGCCTCAGGGGGATAGAAAAAGATAAATTTTTATTTTTTTGGTAGATGGTGTTTTGCTGTCTAGTATGTCTGGGCAATCTGTAGCCAGCTACCTTGATAGTTACCTTCTGAAAGCAAACCCAGCACAAGCTGCAGATGGCCTGCAGCGTTAGAAAGTTCCCATATAATCCTCCAGCCAGTGTTGGTGAGGACGAGAGGGACACCAGCCTCTTGGAGAAATGGATGGATGTTGAAGGATGACTTCTAACTAGGGGCAGTGCAAGGACAGCTGACTGCAGTGGCTCCACAGACCTTTTGCAGTGAGAGGAAAGGAGTCTTTGGGGGTGGGTAGGCTAGAGACATTGACTGCAAGGATGCTGAACAGAAGCTGTATTTAAAGTGAGAGTTTACTGCTAACGTAGGCGTAACCAGTGAAAACAGGCTTGAAAGGGAGTTTAACAGTACTGAGCCCACATATTGGACATGCTTCAGCCTGCTGTGGGAGCTACGGCCTTTTTATGTCATTATTCTCTTTGTGCTTGGAAAGGGCTGATAGTGGAAGAGGCGCTGGTGCCACGTGCTGTGTCTGATCTGACCTGTCCGACCGCTGTGCACGTGAAACGGGATCCTGGCAGATGTGTCAACCACACTAAGACATTGCTCTGAGTGCTCTGGTCCTCAGCCAGAGTCTGAGCCTTGGGCTGCTGTTGTGCACGAGGGATGAGAAGCATGGACAAGCCTGGACTTAAAGGGCTCGGAGTAAACATGCTGGTTGTGGTCTGCTGCCGCTTGATTCTGCTCAGAACTTTGTGTGGTGTAGGAGAGCGACAGGAACAGAATCAAGAGGCTTGGCATTAGCTGTCTGCATCATACAAGGACTTTGTTTGCAAGTGAAGAAGTTGAGATGTTACCCTGAAAAAATCCAGAGGAGTATTTCCTGGACAGGTGTATTTATTTACCCTACTACTTAGAAATAAATGTCTGACTCCAGAAAGGCAGGTGTTACTCACTCTGTTGAACCATTCTGGTTTGGTTCCAGCTTGAATAATTAATAGCTCATTTGTGCTTCTCTACCAGTCGGAACAGATAGTTGAGCCCACCACCTTCTTGGCTAGGAAGAATAACTCTGCATTTGGAATATATCTTCCTTGTGGAAGACAGGGGAATTTACTTGTTTCCTCTTACTCACCATTGTAACAAATGAAGATGGAATATACCTCTTGGTTTAAGTGCACCCCCTGCAGAAACACAGTAAAGGTCTTCCACCAAGTAGCTTTATTGCTGCAAGTGCAGACGTGCACCTGAGTACTCCTCTACATAAGGAGCGTGTTGTGGCAACCTTTCTTCTGCAGGCGTAGTTCCTGAACTGACCAACTCTTTTGGGTGACAGAAAATAACATAAGGAGATGCAGAGGATATAGTGTGTCATTTTACTGATTCTAAGGCTCTTTTCTTTATAGTTTAATGAAGTTAATTCATTTTTTTCCAGCCCTTGCAGCAACTCTAGAAGCAGCCCTAAGCGCAACAGCTCGTATAACCCTTCAGGCGATTACTGCCCAGGAATCTGCTGTGCAAGCAGTGAATGCCCATTCGCAGATACTGAAGGAGGCCATGGACAATTCTGAGGTAAACTGGACAAATGGGGACAATTTTTGTTTTGTTTATTGTGTTATCTTTTCACAATTCAGGATAAAGTTGGAAGCTTATCTTTCCTCTTGTGAAATGTGGTGTAGTTGAATAACGCAGTGTGTTTGCTTTTGAATTTTTTCCCCCCCTAACTCCTTTATTTCCCTTTTTCATGAAGAAAAGTTCAAGTTTACACATTGATAGTCTTCATGTTGTATTTTAATTAATTGTATTTTAATTCCCAAGCCCCTTTTTTACCTAGATACAGTTAGGGTGTCATGCTGGCCACCCTGATAAATCTGTTGAACTATTCCCTTTGCCAAAATCTTCTTGCTGGATTGTTTGTTTCTTGTCTGGAAACAAGATGGGGACATATGAGTGACACCAGCTGCGGTTTTGGTGTGTTAATGCCAGGATTTGTGTGGAACCGCTTCTTCCTATTCAGTTCTGGAGCAGAGGGTATAATTTAGTGGTTAATCAACGAGCACGGGCATACGGGCAACTAAACAAGCACTTGAGATTTAATATAGTAATGAGTAAAACAGGTGTCTTAAGAGTTTTTAGTTAAGCTTAAATATTAAGCTTACTTTAAAATTAAGCAGCTTTAAGTATTAAGCTTAAAAGCAATTTTAAAGCATTACAGTACTTCAATACATGTAGAGATTCTCCCCCGGAATGTTTTGGCACCATGCAGTGATCCTCGCACAAGCTCTTCTGTGTGGACAAACGGTTGTTGCTCAGATGAAACAGAACATTAAGCATCAAAGAAAACAAAATAAAACACTGGAAGGAAAAAATCGTTCATAAAGCTTCCAGCTGTGCTGTTGGTAAAACACAAAAATGTCACTTGAGTGAAATGAGTGCAGCGGCTTCTGAATCTCTACAGGCTTTCAGTATTTTATTTTTTGACTCTTATTTCATTATTGTGGTGGCCCTAATTAGGCATCTGTGCTTCTTAGGCTGCTGGGGAGAAAAAATCATCTCAGTGGCGTACTCTGGAGGAAGCGCTGAAGGATCGGAGGAGAGCAGTGGATGAAGCTGCTGATGCCCTTCTGAAAGCCAAGTAAGTTCTCTGTTTTTAAGGCTTATCGAGTGGTAAGTTAACATCACCCGTGTGAGGGCTAGCAGACACTAGAAGAGTTTCTAGAAAGTATGCAGTCACCTGTGTTCTTTATTAAACTGATGTGTTGGTGCCAAATCAAAAAAAGATTGAATACACAAATTAATATTTTAATTTGCAGTGTGTAGATCTTAGGTGTCTGTGCAAATAGTCCTCACTGTACCAAAGTCTGAAATAGTCCTGTTCTTCTTTTTAAGAACTTGTTTATTTCCTTAGATATATAGTGTTGGTAAGTTCAAGTAAGATTAAATAAATTCCATAACAATTTTATTACTATTTTTGGATAATTTTGTCAATATTAAACCTATAGGAAGGACTCCATGACTGCAGTCTGTGTTGAGTCAGTAACATCACTAGCTGCTTTTAGTTGTAATGAAAAATTAAACCTTGGAGTATTGTTTGGCAGTTCCATCTGTCAGCAGAGTTGCTTTTAAGGTTAGATTTTTACTAAGCACATGTCTAAGAAAAACTTGAATTCTGAAATGGAGCACTGCTTGTTACCCAGGGTTCTGTATGAACCCCGCTGATGTGCATTGAGCCTGGTGTGCAGACTCACTGCGTAGGGATTATAGCAGCAAAAATGACAGACAAATATCCCTACGTTGCTTTTGTAATGAGAATAAATTTGGGAGCTTTTTGATGCTTCTGAGGCTGAGAGGGCAACAGTGAAGAGAGGGGAACATCATCCTTGAAGATGCACAATTGATATTTAAGTTACAAACTTCTCTTATCTTTGAAGTAGCTGTGCTGAGTAAAAGTAGTTCTGTGATGTACCTGAGGGTTTCAAAGAGTAAAACTCACCAAGAGTGAACTTTCTCTCATCTGCTCCGTCCACTAAGTCTTGAGTCCTAAGTACTAACTGTACTGTAGATAATTCTCATTTTACTTGGAATAGACACTTTGACATCTTTAGGCTTCAGGCTGTGGAAAGAAAAATCTTTAATCACAGCATCTTGGCCACAGAGCTGGTAGATGGGAAGCACCAGTAGAGATATCCAGTAGCTCTACCAGTAACTATTTATAACACAGACAGCATAAAGTAAACTTTTCTGTATGCATTATAATTAGCAGCTGCTTCTTTTTTCAGAGAAGAGTTAGAGAAGACAAAAGGTGTCATCGAGAATGCCAAGAAGTCTCAGCTCGCAGGAGCCAAACCTCACATTACTGCTGCAGAAGAAAATCTTCATCATATGATAGTTGACTTGGACAATGTTGTGAAAAAGGTAATGCTGCCACAGAATTATTTAATTGCCATTAGAATAATGATTGCTTGGCAGCTTGTGCAGGCTTCCTATTCCCAGATCCTCTGTAGTACTTTAAATATTTTTTTACAGTGTAAATTTTGGCCTTTTTTAGCTATACTCAGTCTTTGAGATGGTTATATATCAGTGAACAGTCATGACAAGATCTTTGCAGGAAGAACTTGAACTCTGTCTTGAGAGAGTCTCCAGCCAGCTTGATTCGCATCTGTCCTTTCTTGCGAGCGACTTGTAATTCTTGCCATTTGGTGCCGAGAGGACTTTAGCATGAAGGTAGGGAGGAGTAGGAGCAAATGGTGCTAAGGACTAGGTGGGTAAATCACTTTACAGCTCAGAAGACTAGGGAAGAAATGTAAAGGTGAAATTTACCTCCTTTGCAGCACAGCAGATAATTAATCAGGTGTGTGTTGAGTGGAGAATTTAGCCTAATAGTGGGAATATCAGAGGGGGGGGCAGCCGTCCCAGGCCTGTATGGCAGCTGAAAGCAGAGAAGAAGAGCTGGAGATCTTTAAAGATATAAACTGAATTAAGATGCTCTTCTGGGCCTGTCTAGGCTATAAGCTGGCTATCTGGTTACAGTGTGCATGTCAGGAGAAGTGGCTTTGTGGTAGGTCCAGCAAAGAATTACGGCATACAAGAGGTGGGGTTTTGCTCCCTGAAGTGAGTTTGCTTTGGTTGTGCTGGAGGATAACGGTATCTGCCACTAACTCAAGACCTGGCTTTAAATGATATATGCCTCTGTTCTCAATATTTGTCTTGAAAAATAAACTGATCTTGTTTTTGTTTGTTACAGGTTCAGGAAGCACAAACTGAGGCCAAGATAGTAGCTCAATATCATGAGCTTGTGGCGACAGCTAGAGAAGAGTTTCAGCGCGAGCTTGACAGTATCACCCCCGATGTCCAGCCCGGCTGGAAGGGGCTCAGTAAGTCTCTGATTGCAGGGTTTTTTCGTGCTTGTTGCATGCAGGTCACTTCGGGTTGTGGTGTTTCTGTCACTACAGCCACTGAATTGAACATCCAGTGTCCTATTTTTCATATTGTTTGGTTGGTTTGAAGTGAAAATCAATTCCCAATTAAAATAAGTAATCTAAAGCCGCTGTTAGGAAGAGGATTAATTCTGGAAGCTACCTGTGCTGTATTGGAAGTTTCAAAAAAGCGTATCATATCATATGGTTGTTTAAACATCTGTTCCCTCCCCTGGTATATTCCAGGAAGAGAGCCAGGTCACTCAAGATTGGGATGAGATCTGTGTTGCTCACTGATCTGGTTTACTCTCTGTGATTATAGGTATTAAAATACACCATTATTACAGAGTGACAGAGAACTCCCTGGATTTCTCTACACCATCACTGAAATGATAGAAATGCTGACAGACAGAATTAACTGTTCATACCCTACCTACCCCAGTAGATGCTGTTTCTAAATTAAATCGACACAGTAACTTACCTTGAACAACAGAAAATGCTGCCCAGAAGCTGTGAATAGGCATCTTACATTTAGTTATGCTGTTCCTACTGCAATTCTTTGCCTGAGATCTGAAATCTCATGAGCTGCCTTTCCTTGCACAGGATGAAGGGAGAACATCTTGGGTTTTGTGATTGCTGCCCCTTTTGAGGGAGGAAAGGGAATCTGATCCCTTCCATTTATTCAATTTCATACTGGTGTGAACTACTGAAGTAACACCAGACTGCCTTGTTATGGTCCGTGACTCTCATGCCTCTTGGGAATTTTGTTTCTTAACTAACTGCTTCTGATTTATGAGAGCCTAGAAATGTCAGACTAAAACTTCTGATGTCCTGTTTCACTTTTCTGTTTCAAACTTCTATTCCTTGCTTTGGCTAAACTTCATCAGTCTGTGGGTTTCCAAAGGTGATTTTAGTGGTTGGGATGTTTTGGGCCACATCTTGCCTGGAATATCAACTTTTATACTTGACATACTGTTCTTCCTAAATTCCTGAAGACTTGGACTGATGTTTAAGTCACTGTAGATAAGCAGCTCTTAGTTTTCTGTTTTCCTTTTGCCTGACTGACTTGCTGTAGTGAACGTGCATTAACTTTTCCAACCTCTCCTCTTTCTGTTGCAGAGATAACTGACTTAGGTGAGTTCCTGTAACTTGTTCTGCTCTTGTGAATGTCATCTCTTCTCTCTGCCCTTTTCTCTGTTTGTGTGGTACATGACTCAGTTACAGGCAGTATCAACACAGGGGTGAAATGTTGCATTCCTGAAACATTTCAAGCTGAGGTATGCTTGGGATCCTTTCCACTAGTTTTGCACGTCTAGCTTAAACCACAGACTCTTTGTCTGGTGGCATTTCCCAGGTCAGTGTGATTGCTGGCATGTGAAAGCCAGGTTTAAATGTTCTTTGTGAATTTAAGCCAGTTGATGCATGCTTCTGAGATTCCAATGAGAAACGAAACTTCAACCAGTTTGGTTAAGCTGTGTGATGGTGTTTGTCCTCACATAGGCCCACCCAGCAGCAATCCTGGCTCGAGGGGGGGCTGGATACGCCAGCTCCTGCCGATGCCACTGAACATCTGGGTGCTTTGTGTGCTGGAAAAGCCACGTAGGGGATTCTGAGCTGGGTCACCAAAACCACATTTGTTTAATTTGAAGTAGGCTTGACTCTCTGAATTTAATCTTCACGATTGATTTTAGAAGTGTTGATTCTGAGGTTGATTACTATTTTTTCCCTTTCGATCCAAGAAATGTAATTTAAAACCGGAGTGCAGTAAAACCCTGTTCTGTTTGTAGCAGTGTTTAATTCAACAGCTGAGCTTAGTGGTGCTGGTCAGCTTCCCTGCTGGACGCGAGCACCGCTGCACCGAGCCCTCTCGTGCTGGTCCTTTCTCCAGCACACACCAGCAGAATGGCCGAAGGACTGCTGAATTTCACTTGCTTTGGGCCCTGCAGGAACACTTTTCTGAGTAGTCCCTGGTTTTCCACACAGGCGATGCAGCTGGCAGCCAGCGCAAAATAAGCTGCAGGATTTTACAGAGCCTGGGCCATTCTCAGGTCATCACATCTACAAAGGCTGCAGGAGGAGCTTGTTTCCTCCTCCTGTCCCAGCAGAAAAACAGCAAACTTCTTAGCAGAGACAGAAGTAGTTGGGACCCCTCCTGCTCTTTGAGTAGCCAAACCCAAAAGGTACAAATCAGAGTAAGAAATGTGGTTGCAAACAGTTGGTCTGGAGGACTGTTGAAGAGAGAACATAATTCTGGCTGTCTCTCACAATGACTTCAGTGTTCTCAGGATCAAAATTCTGTAAGCTGGTCCCAGCTGGAGATACCGGTCAGAACCGGGGTTTTACATACCCTGCTGCCCTGCGTCCTGTCACAGGGGAAAATACGTGGTAGTGTAAAGACCAAGAAATGTACAGAGTTGTTGACAGTCTCCTCTAATTGAATGTGACATGGGTATAGGAGTGTAAATAATAGAATAATAGAATCATTAAGGTTGGAAAAGACCTCAAGGATCATCAAGTCACTTCAAAGAAACTAAGATGATTTCTGTCCTGGATAGAAAGTACTTGCTCCTAGGTGTGGCTCAGAAAATTGTAACGGGCGGGCATGAGTACAGGTCAAGGGCTTGAGGGCTCGGAAGCTTTTCATAAAACATGCTTGCTGGTCAATCACATGGAGCCTGGGAGTGCTCGAGTGGGAGGCGGGGAAGCACCGCGACGGCAGTGTCCCTGCAGACCTTTGTAACGCCCTTTGTTTTCTTTAGCTGGCCAGTTATCGACGGATGACTTAAATTCTCTCATTGCACACGCCCATCGTCGCATCGACCAGTTAAACAAGGAGCTGGCGGAGCAGCGAGTGAGGGAACAGCAGCACATCGAGCTGGCCCTGGAGAAGCAGAAACTTGAAGATAAAAAATCGTTTGAGGCAGCAGTGGCCAAAGCGCTGGAGCATCACAAAAGTGAGATTGAAGTAGAACAGGAGAAGAAGGTAAAGTGGCATAACACACCTGTTTGCATCTCTGGCTCAAAAAGGAGGTAGAAGAGCTAGAGGGAGTGCACAGAAGAGCAGCTGAGGTGTTCTGAGGGATGGGAGACTTCAGATAGGGTAACCCTCAGGATAAGTGTGGAAAGGAGATGTTGAGCAAGGAAATGTCTGCAGAGTTAGAGTGGTAGAATCATACAGCGAAACAGGGAACGACTTCCTCACCTTCCTGTCTGCTGTTGGAGATGGGATTACTGGGTCAAAATGGATGTTTGATCTGCCCCCGTCTGGCCATCGTTAGGGCCGTGTAGCCCCTCTGTCCTGCCTCCAGGAGGCATCTCCATGTTCTGCCACTCTTTGCCAGTGGTTTGGGATTTTACTTCTTTCCAAAAGACTGTGAAAACTCAGAATTTTAATGCTGCTTTGGACATGAAGCAAGTGCAAATTACAAACGTAGGAATCTGGGCACTGGAGGTTTTATCTTTTGAAGTACTTTTTTTTTTTCAGCTTTTTAAGATGAAACATGAGCTCTGTCAATGCCACTTGTATAAAACTTACCCTCAGTAATCACTGACGGATGATATAATCGTAGCATCTGACAAGCAGTTGAAAACCTCGGTGTAATAACAGCTGCTTGTGTGTGTGCAGGTTGAAGAAGTCCGAGAGGTGATGGAGAACGAAATGAGGACCCAGCTCCGGCGCCAGGCTGCTGCCCACACAGACCATCTGAGAGACGTTCTTAAGATCCAGGAGCAGGAACTAAAGGTGGAATTTGAGCAGGTAAGGGAGAAGAGTCCCCAAGGAATTAGGCAGATATTTGAACCCTTGCAAAGCACGTCCTTCAGGATGAGACTCCAGGAGACTGAGATGTGGGCTGGGGAGGGAAGCCTGCGCATCCTGAAGAGATTAAACGAAATGCCTGAACATGTAGGTTGTATTCAGACTTGTCTTAAAAGCTTTTGCTATAGGTGAGAAATTTTTGACAGTGACAAGTGCTGTTAACTGTTAAATTCACCCTAATAAGGCTTCTTATTAGTATATTGTATTATGTATTGTCCCTAGCAAGAACAACAGATTTATAGAAATGTATCTTAAAAATAAGGTAAATATAATTGAACAGCTCTTTCTGGTCTGATGTAGGTGTCTTGCTCTGTTTCAGAACTTATCAGAGAAACTCAGTGAACAAGAAATGCAATTCAGACGCCTTACTCAGGAACAGCTCGACAACTTCACGTTGGATATCAACACTGCCTACGCCAGGCTGAAAGGAATTGAGCAAGCAGTTGAGAGTGAGCACTGAACCCACATTTCTTTAAGGGCTAAAGTCACGATACCCAAAGGCCCGTTACCCAAACCTGTGTCCTTAAGCCCAGCCTTAGGCATGTAGGACACGGCCTGGGTTTACCACGCTGCTGAACACCCAGGAAACCCACCCTGCCTGAGTCCAAAGCTCTCATCTTTTTCCAACCCTGAATTGCAGAACAGATTTGTTAAGATCAAGTACCAAGGGGGTGGCTGCTTCTGAAAGCAGAGTGTTTAGAGGGATGGCTTTTGCTGCTTGTGTTCAAAACTCCCCATACATGTGCCCCCAACTGAGAGTCCCCTTCTTGGCTTATTTTGCAGGTCACGCCGTAGCGGAAGAGGAAGCCAGGAAGGCTCATCAGCTGTGGCTTTCTGTCGAAGCACTCAAATATTGCATGAAAACAGCCTCTGGGGATAGTCCCACGGAACCGCTGGAGAGTGCAGTGAAGGCCATCAAAGCCAGCTGCTCCGACAACGCCTTCACAGAAGCCTTAACAGCAGCTCTCCCGCAGGAGTCACTGACACGGGGAGTGTACAGTGAAGATGCCCTCAGAGCACGTTTCTACACAGTCCAAAAACTGGCAAAAAGAGTGGCTATGATCGATGAAACGAGAAACAGCTTGTATCAATACTTCCTGTCCTACCTGCAGTCGCTGCTTCTGTTTCACCCTCAGCAGCTGAAGCCACCTGCTGAGCTCAGCCCTGACGACCTCGACACATTTAAATTACTGTCTTACGCTTCGTATTGCATCGAACACGGAGATCTGGAGCTGGCGGCTAAATTCGTCAACCAGTTGAGAGGAGAGTCGAGGAGAGTGGCACATGACTGGCTGACTGAAGCTCGAATGACCCTAGAAACAAAACAAATTGTGGATATCTTGACGGCATACGCCAGCGCTGTGGGGCTAGGAACAACTCAAGTGCAGTGAGCTAGGATTGTTTCGGAGGCAGTTCAGCGATCGTTTGTGCTGGAAAGAAATCCCATGATCTCCTAAGGGTTGCAAACCGAGCTGTTGGCTGGCAGGGGCTGGAAGCATTAAATCAAAGCATGGGTACAGCCTTGTTTCCTTGCACTGTATTTAACTTCACCACCCGTTGTATTTGTATTGGTTTTATCATGACAACCAACTTCAGGAAGCTTCTCTAAAATTTGTGTAAGAATTTTGTTTCCCCATCTTACCAAGCGGGCTTGTGATCCAAACAAAATAATGTTTGTAACCTGCCATTAATGATTTGCCACTTTGTCAGCTGAATAAAACGAGACATGAACCACTTTCTCCTGCTGTTCGGTCTCCTATTTAAACACCAACTACAGCTGGGCAGTACAAGAACAGCCTCTCTCCATGCCCTGAAGATGACAAAACTTGTCTCTGGTTTACTTCTTTCAGGGAGAAAGAATTAATCAATGTGTCAATTAATTTGTACAGCTATAAAAAAAAAATATCTGAGTACAGGTTTACATAGCTACCACTTAAGCTGGTGTCAGAGCACTTATTCTGCTGGACTTGAACCCCTGCACGTTTCCTGTCAGAGCAGCTCTTCTCCAGTTCTAGAAGACCAGGCGTTTCTATCTAGAAGCCAGACTTTGGTTCACCCATGAGAGCTCACAGAAAGCCCAGCTCCTTCCTTCCTTCTCTTACCTTTCCCCTAATTCTTACCCTTAGTGAAGAAAGATTGATCAACCTTACTCAGTACTCACTTGCTGAAATAACTGTGGCTTTGCTCCTTGCTGATCCAGTTTTATACTGTTGATGCAATGAAGCGAGGAGCATACTCCCACCTCTGCAGCCCTTTATCTTTGATCTGCCCCTGTACTAGTCTCACCTTCCTGAACAGGCGTGTTCCCTTTCTGGAGCAAGCCTGGCCTTTAGACAGCTTTACTGCCCCTCCACTCCTGGAACGTGAGGAACACCGGACTTTCAGCCTTTCAGCTCTAGTTTGTTCTACCTCAAGCAGCTGTTGGTTCTTGAACTCATTATTGAATAATCTGGAGGCTGCTTTGTGCTGCTGAAGTGCCCTTACCTGTCCTGCTGCATCATGCACACTGAGGTTTTATTTTTCACAAAGAGAATAATCTGTTAACTGCTTTTCACTAGAATATGGTTTCAGTCTTTCAGGCACAAGACCTTTTTTGCCTGATAAAAATAACTACATCAAAAAAACCCCTTCAATGTTCCTGTCCTGCCAGAGTTCACTTTCTTCACAGGAGCCAGTGTGAGGCTGTGTTTGGATTTGTGCTGAGGAGAAGCTGATCACATACTCATGGTTAGAGTTGCTGCCAGGACTGTAAAGGACTTTTAAAATTATTATTATTATTCAATTTTATTGTAGTTTAGTTATTAAATTGCTGTTATCTCAAACCACACCACCTCCTCTATGAGCTGAGACCAGCAGCACAGTGCTGTCAGGGCCAGTTAACGGCAAGGCCCAGTTAGCTTCCCCGTCACCTTGTTCCCTTTATTGCTGTGTTCTGTATGAACTCTACTTACTCTCTCCCAGAGCAGCAGCGACACTTTGTAATCACCAATTTTTGACTAGGGATTATCAGAACACAGCCCCATGTAGTGTCAGCTGTTTATTAGATGCAGTGTCCAGCTGTACAAATTGTAGCTTTTCAAATCTACAGTCCAAGGGCTGTTCCAAAACACCAAAAAGCAGGAGGAATAACACCACAGGTGATGAGGATTGCATTACTTACAGAGTAAACTTCATATTTAAGTAGTTCATGGAAGTTAGCTGGAAAGGAATTAAATCCAGTGCAGGTTTACGTTGCAGTATGTCCAAGAGAAGTCCTGCTCAAGCCTCGTACCTGCTGAGCAGCCTCCAGGAAGCAGCGCTGCTCTCACTGACGCTGTTCAAGCAGGCAGCAGCTGCCCAGCAGAAGCCAGCTCGTGCAGGCAGTGGTGCAGAAGAGACGGCGTTAGTGTCCCCACACTGTGTTTAGAGTTACAAAGAACGTTAACCAGGACAGCTTCTAGCTTGCCGCAACGAGGACAATGTACTCTTGCCAGGCAGGTCCTGTACCAGCTCAAGTGCTCAGCAGTGCTGCCAGAAGCCATCCCCTTAGTGATTTCACTTCTCACAGAAGCCTCCTGGCATCCAGGCTGTGGTTGGTCCCAGGTGAAGGCCAGAGGGACAGCTACTCACGGTCACTGTCACTATCACTGTCACTATCGCTGCTGTCGCTGTCTGACCTGATACTCTCCAATGCCTTCCTGCAGATGTAATAAAGCCAGACCATTAATCAGTCACCACATTGTGGCCTTTGCTTGACAAGGGATCATCAAAACACAGGGTAACCCCCCTCCAAATTATGGGCTGCCTGATGCCTATTACCCTTGAAGAACAGGTCCACCCAGCGTCATGTGGAAGCATCCCAACCTCCTTGAAAACTGAAGGTTTATTTTAGGGTCGGGAAGCGACCAGAGTCAACACAAAGCTCCATCATTCCCAAAGCCAGCTCTCTGCTGCCTTGGCAGAGAAGCCTTTCCCCAGGAATCACCCCTCCAGCACCCTCTCTACTGTTCCCCTTCAGCAGTAGCATGAAGTACTCCAACTTACTTCTGCTTTTCAGAGAGTTCAAATTCCTTCTCCATTCTGCTTTTAAGCCTTTGAGATGAAGAAAGACCGAGGGATGCCGCCAGCTTTACCAGCTTAATTGCCTCCTCGGGGCAATTGGTTTGTTTAGCACAGTTCAAGAACTCGTCCATCACCTTGTCACTGCAAAAGCAAAGGCAAAGAGTGACTGTTCATAGTGCCGCAGGGGAGGTGGCCGTTAACTTACAGCAGGTGCTTTAGAGAGGGAGAGGAGGTGACAGATTTTCAGATCACTCAACCAGCTCAATTCTGGTCCTGACAGAAACTCCACCTCAGCCTTCACCTCCTACCGATGTGGAGTGCTTGGGAACTCCTATCCTAGCGGAAAGCAACACTCTAGTTCTGCTCTACCAGCTCTGTTTCATGTCAAAGTGCTGGCTCTTCTCCTTTGCCACCTGTGACAGCTGCTGGGGACACATCTCATGACTTTAGGCAGGGAAACAAGTGTTTGCAGCTAGTGCCACAAGGAGCTTGGCAGAGAAGGGAAGGAAAGGGACCAGAAGATCCTCTGATCCATTTGGTAGTAGCAGGGAAATGACTTTTATTTCCCTTCCCACTCAAAACCCACAGCAGCCACAACCCTTCAGCTACACCATGATTTCAGAAGAATTCTTCTCCTTTCCCTGTTCTCCAAACTGAGGTGGGCTCTGGTGTCTCCTGGCAGTGTCAAGACTCCTTGGGCCACACCACTGGCAGTCTGCAGGACAGGGGAAACACAGAGGGCCGCTCAATGGTGCAGGCAGCCACAGAGAACATTGTGCTTCCCGGTGAAACTCCCATTTCCAGTATCAGATCTAAGGTGTTCATTTCTGTGAGCACCAAGCAGTTGTTTGGGCTTTTTTGTTTTTAAAAAACGCATCACTATTCCTTAGAGGTTTTCTACTTCAAACAGATTTTTTTCCTCCAAAATCCTTAGAAAAGCTAATTGTTGCATCCTAATAGGATACCACAGAAGATTTTGGATTTGACTTGATAAACTTGTCTGCACAAATCCAGACGCCTCGGAAGCACCTATGCTCAGTTAACAGCATATTAGAATTTTTTGAGCACATGAGAAATGAGGTGTTCTCAAGAGTCCTGCTCTGATGGATTTCTTATACCAAGTTAATCAGTGGCAACTGTTCGCCATGTCCCAGAGCTCAATGACATCCTGAGGATCAACCACTTAAACTCCCCCCTTTGCATTCTCAAAATTTTTGAGACATATTCTTGGTCTTGGAACATAGCGTTGGATAAACAAACTCCTGTGCTCACAGGGACAGACACCCACGCTTACACTTGGGAAGTAACAATAAAATGTGGACTGCTATTGTTGGTTTTAACAGAAATGCAAAACCTCAGCCAAAGGGGAGACTCAGTACTTGAAGTCACAACCTGAAAGTACTTACGTCGGAATCCTATTGATTTGCTGGAAATGCTCCAACAAGTTCCTGTTCAACAGAAAATAAAACAACAATTAAAAAAACCCCACCACAAACCACAGGAAGAGACAGATACTAAATCTCACTAATAAGCCCCCACTGAAACATACGCAATTTCAATTTCATGAAATGATCTTCCTCAAAGATCTGAAACAGATCCGAAACAGATCCCATGCTGTATTCTCACAGATGCAATGTACACCAGCTAATACCATTGATTAGTTTAACACAGAATATCTTAACTAGTGCAGAAAAAATAAATGGTGCAGCCGGTGGCAAGTTTACTTTAAAACAGGATATATTTTTGGAAGCGTACTTGCCATTTCTTTGTTTCAAAAGAATCACTACACAGAGAACATCTGTATTTACCAGAAAATAGCTCTGAACTTTCAATTGGAGGCTAGATATTTTAACCAGTATTTCAAGTTGACAGCAAGAGTGATTTCTAGCTACTGGAGAGTTCTAAAAATATTATCTTTAGAGTTTTAATTAGGGTTAATTCTAATTAAAAGTTTAATTAAACTCTAATTACTCCTTAGCAGTCTGAATTCCAATGAGTTCTAAAAATTACAAAATCATAGAATCATTAAGGTTGGAAAAGACCTCAAGGATCATGAAGTCCAACCGTCAACCCACACCACCTAAATGGGAAAAGCTGTAGGAAACAGCAGTGCTTACTGAAGCAATAACCAAACCCTGCCTTGCCAGAAGTAGCTGTATGATGCTCTAAGCCAGTAGCTACATTAAGTTCTAAACCATTTTTAAGATTGGCAACAGTAACTTGGTGCCAAGACTGTACAATAAAATTAAGAAAACCCCTCATCACATTCCCAGCAGGATTTATCCCCTCCTTTTGTCTGCACTGGTGTTCCACGGCAGTCACTAGGTTTTGATTTTTGTGATTAAGCCTTGAGTTACAGCATCAGCAAGCCAAGAACTCACGACAGCCACACACGTACCAAGCATCCTGGGTTCTCCCAACCCTGGAGAACAGCAGAGCCACACAGCCCAACGCACTGCCCGTCCATTCTAAGGGGGCCTGCTCCCTCCCGGTCTGCTCATAGCCAGCTTTGATGTCTTCAGCACACTTGGCAAATGCCAGCTGAACCTGGGAAAAGATCGTGCTTTAATCCCCAAACCTCTAGAATTAATATATCCTTTGTAGTGCAATTCCTCTTACAGGTCCTACGGGTCTGCCCTGTATGTGATTTACATTTGTGAATTAACAGTGATTACTCCTGGCAGAAAAATCTTTCACTTCTGGCAGGACACTTTGTCCCCACCAGGCAAGTTCCAAGACGGCTTTGCAGGGACAGCTGTATTTAGAGACATCTGCAGTACACACATGCCTTTAACCTTCCTCAGCTTGAGAAGCCCGTTACTGCAGTAACATCTTTGCTAAAAATCCCTGAATCCTGCCATGTGCTTCTGCAGAGATGTGGCTGGCTGGGGTGCCTTACTCTTCCAAACTCTGGTGACACGGAAGAGGATCAGTTCCTTAATTTGAGGTTTCTCTACAGGTTGAAGGCAACCTGAAGGGCTTAGCAGGCCTGGATAAGCTCACGTAGATTGGGAAATCTGTGATGGCATATGCACTGGAACTGGACCTCTAGGACTGACCAGGGACAATATATTGTACAGCACTCAAATGCAGTCTGTGTGCTGCACACAGAAATGGGGAGACATCTCTACTTTTTTCACTGAGCTTCTGTACTGGTTTTGATTGGGATAGAGTTAAATTTCTTCACAGTAGCTTGTATGGGGCCATGTTTTGGATTTGTGATGAAAACAGTTGATAACACAGGGATATTTTGGTTATTGCTGAGCAGTGCTCACACAGAGTCAAGGCCCTTTTAGCTCCTCAGACTGCCCTGCCAGTGAGCGGGCTGGGGGTGCACAAGAAGCTGGGAGGGGACACAGCTGGGACAGCTGACCCCAGCTGACCAAAGGGATATTCCATACCATATGACATCATGCACAGCAATAAAAGCTGGAGGAAAAGAAGGAAGGGGGGATGTTCAGAGTGATGGTGTTTGTCTTCCCAAGTAACTGTTACACATGATGGAGCCCGGCTTTCCTGGAGATGGCTCAACACCTGCCTGCCCATGGGAAGTGGTGAATGAATTCCTTGTTTTGCTTTGCTTCTGCACGGCTTTTACTTATTAAACTGTCTTTACCTCAACCCATGAGTTTTTGCACTTTTACCATTCTGATTCTCTGCCCCATCCCACTGGGGGGAGTGAGTGAGCAGCTGTGTGGTGCTTAGCTGTCTACCAGGGTTAAACCACAACAGTTTCCTTACCTCTTCGGGGTGCTGGTCCCTGCTCATCAAAGACAAGAGCTCTTCCAACAGCTCTGGTCTCCTGTTAAACCCCAGCTGTTTCATATCTGTTTACAGAAAGGCAGTAGTTAGGTGTGACTGGTACTGCTGCTCCCAACTCCTGGTAATATGCTCAGCAAAACTAATGCCACTTTATAAGGCAAACGGCCATCCTCTGTGAGCAAGCAGGTCATGTATTAATTCCCTTTCCCCTCACTATCAGGCCCTGAAGGTCCTGTGCACCAAGCAGATGAACCAAACAGATTTTGTCTCCCCCTCCCTACTAGCCAGGCTAACTACTCCCCTCCTTAACAGCCCTAAGGTCCCAGGCACCCAGCAATCTGGTGGTGGTGATGACCCTGCCACAGAACAGGGAAGGTAACAGCACGCAGAGCACTGTCTATAAAATCAAGCAGTTACAGGCTCTAAGTGGGAAACAAACAGTTGCTGGGCAGTGAGACCTAGGATCCTTTGGTGGCTAGGGACAAATCCACTGTCATCTGCTTCCTCCAAGGACCGTGTAGTAGCTCGTATTCTTTTATATGTTTTTTGAGGCTAGATTATGATTTTTAAGTTCATAGAGCAAACCAAGTATTAAGATTTGAGCTGATCTGCAGAGGGTCCAGGTGATTAAAAACCATGAACTAAGCAGCGCTATAAAATGCTGTACCTATGCTACTTATAAAACTGTACTACACTGATTCTGCTTACAGAAATCCTGTGCTATTCTGATTATAAATTCTATGCTATGCTAATCATAAAATCCTGTTAAGAAAATAAAGCTTTAATTGTAACTAAAACTTCATGCTGTCATAATTCTGCAAAAGATCCCTAAAAGAACCGTCTGTCCCCTCAGTGTTGGTGACAGTAGGATATTTTCTGTGTGCTAAAGCCTCTATCTGCATTCTTGTCTCCTCTTCTTAAGGGGCAAAGAACAGGTAAATAACATAAATGAGTTAAACCTGGGCTGTTAAGGTACTCCCCTCTGGAAAACGTTCAGTTTTCCAAGACACTGACATTTAACTGTGACACAGCTGTCTCTCCCATAGTCTGTGCTATCGGTTCTGCCTTTCTCTAACACAACAGCCCCACCACTGCACTAAGGAATAATGTCCCTCCTGCCAACACACCTTGTCAGGGCTATTCTGAGCACTGGGATGTTTCCCAACTACCTCCCACTTGCATTGCTCCCGACTTCCATCAAACAAACTGCCTACATAGCCACATGGCTGTCACTAACCTTCCCAGACTGAAGGGATCACTTCCAAGTGGTTGGCTGCATCCAGTGCTTGAAGGAGGTCCAGTATATTTTTAGGAGTTGGGTAGAAGACCTGAGGAAGGAAGAGAATGACTTCAGTAAACTATAATTGTTTCATTTTTCCCATACTAAAGCTTTGGAGCTTGCTTACCCTAAGACACACTTACCGAAGGTGACATTTCTTTGTACCATTTCAACACAACTTCAATTTGTTCCATCATACACAACAATGAAAAGAATTTTGACCTACAGGAGGGAAAAGTGTTCTAATTCAGTAACAATTAGATCAACCAAACCATACAGAAACACTAGCAAATGATGGCGCTCTGATCAGATCTGTATTGCAGATGATGCAAATTTCACTGTGTGACTGCAATATCCCATACAATTAAAAAAGCAGGAGCAGATTTTATGGGAGAATTCAATGCTGACACTAGGTAACTAGCAGAATTATTAAGAAGTGGACCACTGCATTTTAAAATGTCTCAACAATTCAATCTCCCTGACTGACACCAGGTTTGAGGTACGTGAACCTCTCTCAAATGCAACCTCTGGTTAAGAACCACTTTAAAAAGCAAACTAAATTAAGCTGGCTAGTTGTGCATGTTCACCACACAAGCCTGGAACCTTGATCTGCGCACGGAATAGGAAAAACCTCTGTACACCGAGAGATTAATTTCCATTCATTTATTTTGATTTATTTACAGCCCAAATAAGGTCTGATCATAGGAATCACTCCACCCCTGAAAATACATCTTATTCTGATGATAATAATTTTTCATTAATTTACTGGAGCATCTCTGGTTCCAATGCCTAAACAGGTAAGCTCCAAGTACTTAACCATATTCAGTGACTGCAGCCCTTACTGACACTGGTAGATGTTTCAGATACCACGAGATCACAGTGTCAAATGGTGTAACTACACAGGAGTTTGGTGCCTAAATACACCTGTTGTATTGCAACCTCTTTCTACACCACCATGAGAGAGCTAGCTCTGACCCGTACACTACTTTGGTGTTACCTCCTAAGCTGCCATCCTAAGTGTACGATGGGATTGTAGAAAATATAGCTGGCTGGTATAGTTGTTGGATGAGGATTAAGCTAAACTAATGCTCCAGGACACTATTTCAGTTTGGGCAAGGCCACAAACTAAAAATAAAATACTACCATTCTTAAAAGGGACTTTGTCACCTAATTCCCAAACTGTACATACAATACCCCAGCTGAGGTTCAACACAGCATCCTTCCGCACAGTGTTCGAATCCTAGCTTGTGTTCAAATTGATGATACACAAAACTCTGAATGTAAGCTGTACTTCACTCACCAGTAGGCATTTGACCGATCCATGTCCATGAATTTCCAGTTGTCTCCCTTCTCCATTGCCTTATTTAACCGATAGGCAAGCTTGATATCCTTAAGATCACAGCACTGCAATAAACCAGGCAGATTTTATAGCTACCAAATATAAAACTTAATACATCCTTCTGAGACTCATTATCACAAAGGTATGATGAGTCACAAGCTGACAGCAAACATTTTTAAGAGGATGCAGTTCATTCACCGCCTAGGCATTTTTAGTTGAAACAAATGTGTGACTCTCCCAGTGGGTGAGAGCTTTCTAACCTAAACTGATGCCTTCTGGTGCGGAGACACTCTGACTGCTGCAGTGTCACTAGGAGTAGGAGGTAGGGCACAGCAGACAGGGACTTACGCAGCTGTCTCTCAAGAGATGCACGTATCACAGGCACGCAAGTTACCAATTTAGGAGGTATCAAGCAAAGAATTGCAGAATTATGGAGGAAAGTTACATGAGGTGATCGACAACAGGTGAAAAATGGAAAGATACTGAGAGCTAAACCTTACATGGCTGGCTGTAAAACTCACAGGTAATTCTCAAACAGCTGGAGGGCTCAAAGGAATTCTGATCGCAGAGAAGAGGTACTTACCACTTCCATAGCGGTGGCGAAAAATCTGGCTGAAAGGGAGAAAATGGAGTCTGTTAGCTTCACATTTTCAAGGAGACGTACAGCAGCTCATTCACCCAGACTCCCAGAGGACAGAGATGTTCAATTAGAAAGCTGAATTTGTAGCTCAGACTGACAGTGTGGCAGGGATCTTGGCTTACGTAGAGACTTTGGTGTGGGATGAGTTTTGCTAGCCAGTGTTCTGGAGAGAACTATACTGCTGTGCTTTTGGAGACAGATTTAAGCAGATGATCTGTTTGACTTTAGGAAGCTGTACAAAAGCTACATTCTCTTGTTCGATGCAAGACTGCATAGGTACCTTTTCACCCAAGCTTAATCAATGGAGATGGTAAGATACATTGAAGGCCATACCGTCATCAGGGTCCTGGGGAGTGAAACTCCTCTTTTCAACATCATCTAGCACATCAGAGATGATGCCTGATGGGCGAATTTCAACTGCAAGACAAACAGACAAGCAAAATCACATCTCAGTTGTGCTAAGCACTTCATTAGTGAAGAGCATCAGCCTGCAAATATAACATGGAAAAGGAAACAAGCAACATGATTTCAAACAAGTGTCAGATTCTCCTGTGCCCCTACTCGTAGTGCTCCACACCATTTGCAAATTTATTTGCTTTAAAATGTGCCCTACTATTGCCAAATTTCCACAGCACAACAGGGCAGTTTTATAAAGATAGAAGGACTTTCTAGTAAGGAATCCAACAAGCCTGGAAGTCTGCCTGCTGGAAGACTGCACCGGGAAAAGCAAGGCATCTAATCAACAAAATTAAAAAAAAAAAAAAATTAAAGGGAAAAAAACAACCAAACCCAGCGAGACTCCAGAGCAGTTCCTCCACATTTGTTAGAACACAAGTACTGCAGTTATTACAACTGTGTCTATTCTCTTCCCATGCCCACACATTTTTGGCTAAAGGATCTCCAAAACTGGAGCTCCTGCCTTCTAACACAGCTATATTTCAAGACAGCTCCAATGCACAGAACTGTTGCAGAAAAACAGAATCCCCATGGAATTTCTTCCCTGTGAGTGGCACAGTCTATGAAATCACATGCACTGTAGTCAGATCCATCCTCCAGAGACTGAGCAGCATTTGCTCTTTAGCTTTATCAACCTGTTGCCACAAATAGAAAGGAAATGGCCTTCCAGTTCTGCCCATTCTGAAAACGTAAGAGGTTATGATCCTCCGTAGCATTTTCTTCACCCAAGCAGAATCAGACTGCGCAGGTAACATTAGGATTGTACACATAAGAAGTTGACTTTTAATTGATAAATCAACTGCCTTCACTCATCACATCTGGAAAGCATTTAATGCAGGTGTTAAACAGGACACATTCATGGACAAGTTGATATTGCACGTACCGCCTCTATAAAATATAGACAGAAGATGATCATATGTGGCAAGGCTGGGCTCTGAAAAGCAAAAGCACTGAAGTTACTTCGACATTCTTCATCCTGAGCTTTATACCTCAGCTCTAATTCACAGTCTTCAGCCCTCCCAGACAGGCAGCATGCATAAATTCACTCTATCATTTCTCTCCCCGCCCACCCTAACGTTGAACCAGACCTCACATATAACTGGGAGTGACGATATCCGAGGGTGGACCACCAGCTGAAGCACCACATTGCTATGGGGCTAACAGCCAACCTTCCTTACTCTCAATTAAAAAGAAAAATATTTCCTAGGTAGTTTTCCATTCTGTTCATGAACCTATCTTTGGTGTATCAGCAAGAATGTTGCTAGGGCAAAGCACCCTGTACAAGACACCAAGTCAGTCACCCTGATTTTTGCAATGTTTTCTTGACATCAGAAAACATCATCTAGATCAAAAGCTTTTTTTTTTTTTTCTGTAGAGATGCAGACATACAGACCTGGACTGATCTATGGGAAGCTAACAGACTCAGCAGACTGCTGCAAATATATATCCATATTATTTGCTATTTCTACAGCAGTACTATGGTAAGGACCCAGTTGAGAAAGAGTCTACGGGCCACACTCCCCCACTGCATATGCACACGTGTCCTTGAGTGGCTAGAGGTTACCACAGGCAAAAATGTAATGATAAACATGCTCCTAACTTAAGAGACTACAGCATCAAAACGCTTCATCATTTGACCTAAGGGGCTAAGTGCACCCACTATATTGTAATAAGTAATCAACACTGAACAAAGACTGAAGATGACAATTCAATTTGAAATCCACTGGCACTGCCTTGCTGAGCAGCCACAGCTCAGTACTTACACATTTTTATTTTTCAGTTCCTTGCACAAGGGAACAAATAGTGAAGTCGAGAACACAGCAAGAAATACTTTTTTCCACAAGCCCTGGACTTCTTCCCTCCAACTAGGAATTACTGTGTGGTTTGCTACTGAACTCGTAACTATTTTGGAGGTGGCACTGGAATATAACCACCTTCTGGTTCTCTTACCTATATCAAGTGCTTCCATTTCCTTTATTACCGATATAGACATGCTTTTGCCTATACCACCACACTGTCTCAGAGTCTTCAGTAAAGCATTAAAAGTCAGCAGATTTGGTTGCACTTCTTGTTGAGCCATATGATTCAGGAAGTCCTTAAACAAAATCACAGAATCCCAGAATGGTTTGGGTTGGAAGGAACCTTAAAGATCATCTAGTTCCAACCCTCCTGCCATGGACAGGGACATGTCCCATTAGACCAGGTTGCTCAAAGCCTCATACAACCTCCAAATCCCCAGTCCAATCCCCAAATCCTTACTGCTTCACACATTATGGATCACAGTTCAGCTTTCAGGTATGCATTTCCTCAATGTAATCCTTCTCATCAAGTGAATGACTTTACCTCAACTGATCACTTATTAAGGGAGTACCATCTAATTTTTAATCATATAAAAACAAGATTACAAAATTACATCAAATTAAATCTTGGGAATTGTGTCTAGAACATCAAGGAAATTTTTTAATTTACATTCTATTTTTCCTTATTGATGTTATGTCATTAAATCTCGAAAAACAAGACTACAAAATTACATCAAGTTAGATCTTGGGAATTGTGTCTAGAACATCAAGGAAATTTTTTAATTTACATTCTATTTTTCCTTATTGATGTTATGTCATTAAATCTGGAGCCTTGAATGTTGCCCCTCAAAATTACATTTCCATCACACTGCCATTAATTACAATTCAAAGAGTTTTTATCTAAAATTGTTTGTTTGTTTTTATCTCCAAGCATAACTTCCCAATTACTTTCTGTCCAGGCAGTTCTTAGATCAGGTATATTCTCACAAGGCAAACCATTCCACAAGTTCAAGGCTGGATTTTGTACATCTTCCACTCCTCAGCAGTTAGTCTGTATGTTTTAGACTAGTGTACTTTGTTCATAGCAGATATCACTAAACTCGTACAAAGCTCATGGTTTCAGTACTCTAACAACTGCAAAATTCTGCTGATAAAACAGACGTAGCCATTACACTCTTACCCCTTTCCCACCTCTTTCATTCTACCTTCTTACCTTGGCTAATTCCCATCTTTCTAAGAACCTCTCCTTCAGATATGGGGCTGCTGTAATCAGTGCATTGAAGGTGTGCACATCAGCTGGAAAATGTAAGATAATTAATTTTAAGTGACAATTAATATTCTACGGGAAACAGTTTCTACATGGCTCAGTCTGTGGCAAAGTCTCATGCAAACCTGTTTCCAGCGAGCCAGCCACATGCCAGCTGCACTGGATTAAACAGGTTACATTCAGCTCCCATGATCTAGCTGAGGTCCGTACCCCTGCGCCAATCATCATTGCCATGAAACAAATATTCATGTACCCAACAACTGGTTTGTTCTACTTACAAGACCACAAGTCAAAGCCAGGAGACACTTACCCTTGTGTCTTTCATTCAGCAAGTCTATGTACATGTCATAAGCTTTAGCAAAAGCTCCATGCTGAAAAAAACAAAAAAACCCAACAAAAATAAATAATCTCTATGACTGTGTGAGATTACACAAGCTGAAAAAATCCCTCACAGCACTGAGGGATAACTTTACCTTCACCATTCCCCGGATCATTGTGCAATAGGAGTGTGCATTCCTCTCTGGCATTATCTTAAATATTCTTTCAGCATTATTGTTCTCCCTAGAATCAATGAACAAGCTGAATGTTAAAGAACTCAATAAAAGATACCCTCAGGAAGAGGATTCAACATACAGAACAAAATAGTGGCCTGAACTGCCAAGGGCTGACATTCAAATATATTACTTGTGATACTCTGAGCTATTCTACAATCACTCACTGTATTTCCATCAACACTTTAAAAGATTAGCAAACACAGATGTATTTAACAAGTAACATGTGCAAGTATGGGCTGCTAAAAAGCCTTTAAGCCTGTTTTATAACAACAATGCATGTGTACAACCAGCTGAATATCGGAATATTGGCAACATTTTCTATACCTCCATCTAGAGCCAGATGACTGTAAACCTCTCTGGGATTGTCTCTTTGGAGCTTTCTGCTCTGAAGCCTTCACCTGGAGAAATTTTTGCAGAGATATATTTCTCAGAGTTCAAAGTTATGATTAAACACCAAATTGTGTGACTTGGTAACAACACAGACGTTCAGCAGCAATTTATATGCTACCAAAGGTGTTTTTTAATGGGTTACATTAAAATTATTTCAATTACAATGCTCAGGAAGCAATAATTAGATTAAGAATACTGTTTATGTTATTGAACATCCTAACAAGACAAATTATATGTATTTGGGGAGTTGGTGGGAATCATTACACTATAGCACAATCTGCAATGCCCCTTCTCCCTTAACAGTCTTTCCAGGGAGAGATATTGTGCAATATATCTACTACTGTACCCTGCAACCTGATACTCCGAGGTTACACAAGGAACCCTCAACTTCATTGAAACCTAATTATGGTTCAGACTGGAAGAAAATTAACTATCTGATTTTACACTAGAAGTTCTTTGCAGGCAACTATAATAACAAGGCTGCCACTGAGAAACAGTTAAGACAGTTCAGCAGAACTAAGCCAAGACAGGGTTCCAGCTGCTAAATTCAGCTTTACAGAAACTACTTTTGTTAGTAGGTCAGACACAGGATTGTTGTAACTGCCGTATCTCTAGGGAATGTTGACTGCATCTGACCCACATCACACCACCTCCCAGGCAGGTAGTCACAGTACAAAAATCTCTACATCACCTTGATACCCTCCCACTATGAAAGAAATAAATAAATAGAGATCAACAGGTTTTTCATACCCCTGGTTCTTCCAGCTCATCTTTTTCTTCTTCCTCTTTTTCTGGAGTAGATTCTCCATCTCCGTAGAAGCATAACAAATCTAAAAGGCTGTTTGTGGTCTCCAGAGATACAGGGGTACCTATGGAAAATGAGGATGTACAACAATTGCAAAGAAACTAAAGAACACCCTCTTCTACCGCCCTATTAGAAAACTTCTGAACACCCAGTTACACCACTTTGTTCTCTTTTGACATAAAGGCATTCTCTAGTAAGTCTGTAAAACTTGAGTGTGACATTAACACTTCTACAAACCCACTCATAGCTGGAGACAATTTTATCACTGAACTCGAGTATCTGTTTTTCTACTGAAGCCACTGAAAGGGTAGTTTTCCTGACGAAGTGGGAGAGGGAAGTGGCAGCTGACAGCCAAAACTCAGAAGCAGCACAAGCCCAACACAAAACCTGGAACTTCTAGTGCTTTTCATAATTACTTCTAGGATAAACCCTGCTGCGAAGACCACTTTATATGTTTCACTTTCTATGAAACAGATTTAAAACCAATGAAATAAAAGACTTATTCGATGCAATCATCTTCTTTCCACCTTGGAAGAGATACAAGGTTTCACCTGCTTTTCACAATTACTTCTAGGATAAACCCTGCACTTTATATGTTTCACTTTCTATGAAACAGATTTAAAACCAATGAAATAAAAGACTTATTCGATGCAATCATCTTCTTTCCACCTTGGAAGAGATACAAGGTTTCACCTTCCCAGTAAGTTTTCCCCCTTCAGAGGCTGCAGCAGTTACAGTTTTCCATTGCTTCCTCCTCATTCCCCCATCACAGAGATAAAGTCCAAATTAAGGGGGAACTGAGAAAGAATCATTTTTTGAGCGCAGGTCCACAGAAAGGGCCCTCAGCTGGTATACCACACCAGTCCAACACAGCGGCGAAGCACTCAGCACGGATGTAGCTTATGCCAAACAATATGCTACTGCACGAGGGCCCTTGCTGGGAGAACAGTATCACCCAATTGCATGGCATCTGTCCACAACGGGCCCTACTCGACTGCATGGACAAGAAGAAAAAAACCTCAACACCACATCATCTGCTGCCTGATCAACAAATCATTTGTTCTCCACATCACCGAAGTGACATGTTAGACAACGAGTAGATAGGGAGGGCCCAATAATTCTGGAGAACCACTTCACCAGAGTCAGTTGTGAAAGGCAGCAACATAACCGTGAAATTGTCTCCACAGCCCGTAACAGATACTAAAATACTTTTGTCACAATTTAAGTAGAGCTCCACCACAGAATCTGACAACCACATACTTGCTTGTATGAGCTGATCAAAGAGGTCCACAGACTCCTTCACCCTTCTGAGGTGGATACGCTCTTTTAGAGCTTCCTCACTCACTCCTTCAATCTGAGGTGTAAGCATCTCAGGCATCAAGCACTAAAAGCAAAGAGAGCAAGTTAGACACGAGCTCAAACCTTCTCTAAACCATCGCTAAAACACTAACCAAAGATCCTTACTCTTCACCCAGTACACTGCCTTGATAATCTCCCGATCCTCCCAACCTAACAGCAGCAGTCCTTCTGGTGATGAAGGACCACACATCTTGATCTCTCACTTTTAATTCTAGTACGTCAATATCTAAACAACATTTATTTTCTTACTTTTATCTAAAGAACCTGATATGATATTGAATTCCCAAGGAAAAATGCTCACTTCAGAAACGTAATGGAAATACAGTACTGCTTTCATAGTTGTCTGCAAAGCAGTTAACAAAATTATCGTTTTTGTGTTAGTTTTGGACCAGTCTGATAGTTGATTTCACTACCTGAAGAAGCACAAATACAATGAAAATGAAAAGCAAAAAGCTTACTGGTACGTTGGGCTCTGCAAGAATCTTGTCAAAATATTCAGGAAATTGCTTAATAATGTATTTTGCAGCATTTCTGCCAGACTCCATCGACAATGCAAATAGACGCTGCATAGGAATGGGAGAGAACAAGATGAAGAAATACACAATTAAAAGGGTGAGAGTGAGGAAAAACATTTTCCATAACACTGAGCATTCTGATAGGATCAAATTATCCTCACGCATTGTTTTCAACTCTTAGTAAAAACACAGGCACAAGACAACATTCCAGATAAGCATTCTGGTATTTATGTCAATATAAGAATGTCTATTCTTTAAATGAGCCGGTAATTTACTTCCTTGTTACTTACTCAAGGGATGAAGCTCTGTACCAGACATCTGAAATGCTGTACTACTACCTCAACCTCAAAAGCATCTCTCCTTTTAGTGTTATGGCACTTGGACATTTCTCTCCCTGATTGTCATTTCCTAGAGCATCACCTGATTCCAAATAACTTATTTTCCTCAAGTTCTAAAGTCAGACCCTCCTTTGCTGTTTCTTTTAAAACTCTCCACATTCAACAGCTGCCTTCACCCGTCCCAATGGCTTCACCTCTGGTATGGCGAGGAACTGAAGTTCTCTTGTAGACATATCACTTATTTGCGACAGCTTATCTCAGTTCTCAGTCTTCTCTTGCTATGTTGTGACACACACAGCAGTTCCTTCTTGCCCTCATTTCCAGTTCTGCTTTCTCCTGCCTCAGTTTCATGTTCTTTAATCTTTCTATTATCATCTCAATACTATTTCCATAACCCTAAGTTACCAAACCACCGCTCTGTGGTAAAGCTAAAATTCCTGGGGCTGGGCCAGGCCAGTAAACTGATAACATGCAGTCTATATAGTAAAACACACACAAGTGACCCTGTGTGCCTTAATTCATACCTTTAATTCAAATTTAACAAAACCGTAAACACAAAATCTCAACACTGGCAATACCACATATTCACAGTCTATATCCAAGGTACATAAACACAATTTTAACATGTTGAATGCCTTGTTGGGAGTTATTTAACAGACTAAGAACATGGAGAAACAGAACAACTCTGCAGGTAAGCCACTAACTTGCAGGAATGTTAACAAAGCTGTGCCAGTTGGAAGGTCCCTACTAGGGCAGGAAGAAGAGATAACTTTGCGTGTGCAGGGTGGATTTGTCCAGAGAAATGCTACATGCATTCAGAAATACACACAGGAGAAAATTATGGAAAAAATCTGATACTTCATTTTCTTTTGTAATTGAAACTAGGCTCCAATTAGAGTTTTCATAGCCTAGACAAGGGTGGGGAAGGGGGAAGCTATCAAGAATTTCAAAGGATATACTTACAGCATTGGCTGCATTTCTTGGCATAAGGAAAGGATCATCCTGGAACATATAATGAGCAGCAGTAGGATCCTGTAGAAAGTAAAACCCAGGACTGAAACATTTCTAGTTATGTACACACATGTGCTACAGGCATATCACAGTGCCTCATGGAATTTAAGGCACAATGAAAACTTCCAGCGTAACCACGACCTGATGTCCATTTTACAAAAGTTCCTCTTGTTCAAAAGGGTTTAGCCTGTTTGGAAGTAGTTTAAAAAGCAGTTCTATTACACACACACAGGCAAGCTAACATAGTGACCACAAAAGGTCCTTACTGTAACACAGCAAGCAATCGGTGCCCTGCAAAGCAAGTAGGACCCCCACTCTAACAGTCTCGGGGAAGCTGAGGGGACTTGCAGGATCAGATGCAATTTCCAGAATTCAAGAGAGACAGGATTAAAGAATGGCATCACAGCATTTACAGTTGTTGTTTAGCAGGAGTAGTCACTCACTGCTCTTTGCAAACCTTGCTTTCTGGACTGAGACTGGGAAGAGGCAGGATTGGGAACCTGAACTGGTAAAGCGCCTGATGCCAGTAAAAGCCTTATTATAGTATCACAGCTTTCACTTGTAGTTGTAGCTCTCTCTTAGCACTAGAATGAGGCTTTAAGGGCACAGCAAAACGTGTAGAGTATAAGTGAAAAACACGTAAAATTAATATAAAAGTCCCATCTTTAATTTGTGGCCAAAGTAGAAGAGACTCCAGAGTGCAAGGCTAATGCATGAGATGGACACCTCAACCCACCTCCACGATCAACAGAACTACTTACCCTGTTCACAGTAGAAGCCAATGTTTGAAGAACCGCTAGCTTATCCCTAAACATAAAGGAGCTTGGATTAATACTCGCTTGCAGACTTTGAACATTATGCATTACATTGTATGCAGAACAAGCACAGGATTATCCTGGCCTGTAAGGATTTTCAGTTCTGGGAAATAATGGTTTTGCTGCACTTAGAAAATACCACTTTTCACAAAGGGAGGGAAAATTCAACTGCAAAAATGGTCTCAGTTCTGAACAACCACTGGAAAAAGACTTCGAGGAAAACCAGAAAAGCATGTGTGTTTCCTGCTACCACTCCTGCCCCTATTATACATTACCAAAGAAAGAACATAGGAAAGGGATACAGAGAGAATTCCCTGGAATGCTGCTCTCAGAGCCTCCCATCTCTGCGGGATGGATACACGAGTCCCTCTCCAACACAAGTCTTGGGAGGAAAAAAAAAACCCAAACAAAACAAAACTAGATTTCTCAGGACTCTTGTGCCTGTGGATCCTTAAGACGTTGGTTGTGTTTCATGCAAACAAGGAAATGCCACTGAGAGTGATTTGGCGAAAGTGACCTTATTTTAGGTTTACATGCAGACACCATTTGGCTATGAACTTAGTTTTTGCTGTACAGTCATGCAATTTCATATTAAGTGCTTCCAACAAAGTAGCTTCTGTTCAGCTGCATAATTTATGAACAGGATTTATTCAGCCAGCTACCAATGGCCAGGTTTGTTTTGCTGAAGGAAACACGCCTACATGCAGACAGGCAAATGAACTTGAGTTCACAGATTTCTAGCAAATGGGATCTTTTACAAAGAAACAGAACTACACTAAAAAATGCAGTCCCTATAACTTTTTTTAAAAGAAAGGTCAGGAACAGAGTGTAAATACTCTGCACAAAGAGTAAGAATCAAGAATATTCCTAGAGCTCCAAATCAGCAAAAAAACCACTAGTGGGGCATTAAACCCAGGAACACAACTTGAATTTTCTTTTTCAGCTTTGGCAGATAGATTACATTTAGCTCACAATTATTTGCTTTCAGGTCAATATGAGATATTCCAGCAGTAAACACTCACCAGGTTTTCCTTCGTGGAAGCACAATTTCTTCTTGGGTAACTATGAGAAACAATATTAAATTGTTATTAGAAACAAAGAGATGACCAAAGAAAATCCTGACCTCATGAAAATTGATGATTTAAGCTGATCCAACTGAACGTACTAAGGAAAGGATTTTAAAACTGCAGGCTAATGTAGGCCCCAATTTACTGCAATGGTAATAGAAAAGCCTGTCGGGGAGCTTAAGTGTCTTGCGTCAAGACAGGATCAGGGCCCTACGGTAAAGAAATGTCAAAGAGATTGTACCCATTTACCTATTCAAGATTCTTCAAACATCCTGTAGCTACACGTTTGAGCCCCAACCTTTCTCAGTGCCTTGCCTTCCTAGTCTTAGCCCCCAGTTCAAGGTTTGCCATGGCTGCCCATTTGGCTTCTCCAGTTCAGCCTGCCTGAGTACTGCAGACAAGTGCCCTCTCAAGTTTCTGCTCCAACAGCCTGACACCAACTGCTCAGTTCCTTCCACCCCAAGCATCAATTTTCCCAGTCTTCCCAAAGAGGGGAAAAAAAAGGACAATACCAAAAGAAGCCAGAGATTTTCGGTAAAGCATCTCAGCAAATTCATTCACAGAGGAGCACGTGGGACCTCCCGATTAAAACACCCAGGGCCGAGGTCTGCAGGTGGACTTCTCCCACTGTCTCTGCACTGCTGCTTCCATGAGCTGTTACCAACTGGCAGGAACTTGTTCCCATGTGCAGCACGGCTCCAAACATCCCACCTTACTTTTCCTCACAAAGCCCATAGCAGAAATATAGTGAGGAGTACAGAAAGGAAGCAAGTATGTGAAGGAAACTGCCAGAATCAAGGCAGAAAACTCCTTATTTTTATTTTATAGTTTATTCCATTTCAAAGAGCAACTGGACAACTCAGCTCATGCTTTCAGAGCACAGCGCTGGTTGGTGGTGAGGGTAATCAAGCTAAGCCAAGAAATCTCTGGATGATGAAGATGGGAGGAAAGAAAATCCAAGAAACATTCATGTTTTCTTTACCTCCTGACACACTATGCTGTGTGGAGAGTAAAACAACATACGCAAGGAACTAGTAATTAAGACATCATACCTTCTGAATTTTCCACAGTCTTCCCAACAGCTGTACCAGAAGAGCACCTATAAACCAGAGTTTTGAATTTATGGTAGTCACATAAATATAACAAAATCAGATTAATTAAAGTCTGTACTACACGTCAGAATTAATTAAAACATTAGAGGGGAAAAGTAACTGGAAATGTTGCACTATTACTAACTCCAAGTTACTACCATAAAACTCGTATTTGATGCTTCTCCTAAAGCCCTTGTTTCAAGATACAGGAAGTTATACACAGAAAATCGTATTACATAAAATTTGTAATTCTTTCTTTTTAAGAATATTGTGGCTTTAAAATAGTTGCCATTAATTTTTGCATCTTAGAAAGATGAACATAAATCAGAGAATAAAATCTTGAACATAAATCAGAGAAGACATTTTATGTTTTAGAGCTAGGATAAAGCTGAAAGCAGTACCTTTAAAAAAATATTTTAGACCTGAGCAGTTTTCCCACAAGCAGAAGACCCTGAGGTGGGCTGCAAGGAAATAATTCCTGTTCAGTTCTAGACACCCGGTCTGTACAGAGCTGCAGACAGCATGCTCATGTAACCATAGCTGTAGAAGGCACAGCCACATAAACTTGGTTCTGCTGTATACAGCAAAGCAGCTGCTCTGTGCTCAGTGAGAGTCACAGGACACTACTCTAAGTCTTTTTTACAATTGCTCACATTTTACTGCTTTAAACACAAATTACAGCACATATTAAAATATGATTTTTTTTCGTCATGGAGCAATCTAACACTAAAGCCTTATTGTAGCTGGCATTCGCATGTGCTCCCACACTGACCTTGACCCTGTGACACTGTTAACATGCATTAACACCTCTCTGCTTTACAGTGATATTGCATAATTCCATCTGCTTTTATATGTCACATAAACTTTATGAGCTACGATTTTACCACCCCAAATGCGAGTTACATTTTGCCTATATAAAGTACCGAGAGGAGCAGAACCCTTTCACCTGAGGCATACCCTGAAAGCAATTCCTTCCCCTCCTGCTTTTCCATCAGACTCAGCTCTAGGAATCCTTTAACACCTCAAGCTCATTCCCAGTGTGACTCTGAGCCGCAAGAGCCCACCAAAAGCAGGGAAAAGCCCCAGAAGAGGCGCTCCCCCTCCCCAGACCCCGCCATG
>NW_010137908.1:0-26404 GCF_000699245.1 Pterocles gutturalis
ATTCTGTGATTCTGTGAATGCAAAACCGGACTTTCATCTGTAATAGCTTATAATTACAGTCCAATCTCTTATCTGCCTGTCCTTCTTTACTGCATAACTAAAATTCAATTTTAAAAGAAAAAAAAAAAAGGTTGGGGGGAAAGAGAAAGATCTCATAAAATTAATCCTAGAACATTATCTCATCTCTTGCTCATGATGTCATGATGCAGACTCAAATTACGTGATCACATATTTATCTCCTCAATATCTGAGGCTCGCCATCCTGATCAAATAAGGTCCCAAATACCTCAAAGGCAGAGCTAAAAAAAACTTCCAACTTCACTGGAACAATTGATATTACCAAGTAAATGAGGCAGGAGTATTAATATGAAATGGGTTTCACAGATCATCACCTCTGCTTCAAATTATAGCCTCAATGTCTCAAAAAGCAACAGACATGTATTGACTCACATCCACAGGCACTCTGGCTTTAACAGGAATCCTGAGAAGTTGATGTCTTCTGATTTGCAGACTTGGGAATGATATCTGGAATTATACAGCTCTAAGCAAAAGAACTTGCATTCAGGATATAAAATATTTGAGGCACAGTCAAGAAACCAGGCATGGCTTTGAGTCATACATCTGTCTCACATCATAGAATCATAGAATGGTTTGGGTTGGAAGCGACCTTAAAGATCATCCCGCCATGGGCAGAGACACTAGCCCAGGTTGCTCAAAGCCTCATCCAGCCTGGCCTTGGACACCTCCAGGGGTGGGGCATCCACAGCTTCTCTGGGTAACCTGGGCCAGTGTCTCGCCACCCTCACAGGAAGACCGCTTCCTAATATCCAATCTGTATCTACTTTCTTTCAGCTTAAAACCATTAGCCCTCCTCCTATCACTACACCCCCTGATCAAGAGTCCCTCCCCATTTCTCCTGTAGCCCCCTTTCAGCACTGGAAGGCTGCTCTAAGGTCTCCCTGGAGCCTTCTCATCTCCAGGCTGAACAACTCCAACTCTCTCAGCCTGTCTTCACAGGGGAGGTGCTCCAGCCCTCTGACCATCTTTGTGGCCCTTCTCTGGACCCACTCCAGCAGGTTCATGTCTTTCCTGTGCTGATGCTCATGTTGGATTCTATTTAGTGAATGAATCAGGGTTCCAGTAATAGGACTAGAAAATAAAAAGAATGTAAGGCAAAAAAACCAAAAAATAACCCAAACCCAAAAACCAAGTTCTCAGCTGGTCAGTGCAATACAAAACTTTAGTGATTCTCATCCAGGCAAGCATCTGGACCAAGTGCATACATTCTCTCTGATGTCTTAAATTCCTACTTATCATGCAGGAAGGAGAACTTTTTCCTGATGGGAATTATAAAATTCCCAATTTAACAGGAATACTAGAGGGCAAAGAACTCATTTAAACGCAGAAGATACATTTGGGAAATTTGACTACGATAACAAAGAGTATTTAAAAATTTAAAAATTATGTTTAGTCATTACAATGTTGAATGAAAGCTGAGAGAAAGAGAATGACTCTTCTGCTTAATACCGACATGGAATTATTTCCCTCCAGCTCCATATAGACACTACAGTCACAAAACAAAACAAGCTTTAAGAATAAGACAGTTTATACAAAAAATCCCTTTGTGGTAAGTGCCAACAAAGAACACATTGTACATTAATTGCTGGTCTCTCAGTCCGGACCATCTGTCTCTGCGATGTAATGAAGGCTGGCAGCATTGCTGCTATTTGCTCAATAACTAAAATTGGGTCTGATCTAAACCCTCCTCACTGTCTTGTTATACTATCAGCTTGACTTTTGTGAACTGAGATACAAATGCAGCACACAGCCACCTTTTAGCAGCAATGGCTGAGCCTGCTGTAATGTGCCTGAAGTTGAGAACAGAGGGTATTAGCAGGGATAATGAGAAAGAAGTGAAACCACCAACCACACCTGAAAGCAGAGTGCATTATAACTGCTGTGCTTTCACATGGTGAGAATGTTCAGTACATATGGTGCTGGCTGAGTACTGCTGAGCCACTGTGGGGGTTCAGACTCACTCCAGTACCAGAACTTGGAAATATATTTCTACTTGTGTAGACGACATCTATAAGAACCCTTATTTGACTAATGTTTGTAAGCAGCTGTGAAAGTCTAAGTAGTCTCTGCTTAAATACAGGGATAATGAAATACCAGAAAGCTGGGTAGCAGCATCTGACATTAAAATAGCCCTAAGTCATATGATCTGCTCTGCAGGAACAGATACGTAAGCAAGGGAGAGATTGCATTTACCATTTAATGTTGATACACAAACGCAGAGCACTGAAGGCAGCTCTGTGGAATTTACACTTCACCATCCATGGAAGTGACATGACACATTCAAAGAACTCGGGAAGCAGTTTTCTTACTTGGAGTTGAGGAGACAGTGAAAACATGCAGCCCTTAGTATACTGCAAAGTCTCCTCTGTGGTGCCCATCTAGCCCTGTAGATGTGGTGTGTAAGAATTATTTTAATGCTCGCTCTCTGTGGCCGAGACATAACTGAGCTAATGCTCAGCCAGCTGGCTGCTCAAGAGGACGATGTGAGTTATCCTTGACTTTCCCTCCAGAGAAACCACACTTCGCTTAACAGGCAACAAGATACAGGAAGGATCTGTGCAGTTGCTATTGAAGACAGATCTGACTACAATTCTGTGGCAGCAGTCCACTCCTGCTAACACAAGCAGTTTTAGGATGTGGGTGGCAGAAAAACAATAAGCCATTTTCATATATATGTAATTCACACAGCTCTCTGAAAGAATGTGGCCGTGTTGCTGCAAAACTTCTCTTTGGAAAGCTGGATTCGTCAGTTCCTAGCCTGCTGAGGAGGATCAATGATTCTTCATTACTTTCCGGCTTCAAGATCAACTGGGAGAAGATAGAGGTTCTACTGCTTTCCAGATTTTTCCCCAGGAAATCTGCCCTCATCTTGAAGGGTTTGTTTCTTGGTTTTGGTTTGGTGTTGGTTTTTTTTTTTTTTTTTTTTTTTTTTTTTTTTTTTGTATACTGCCAGAATGTTATGAAGGGCTCAGATATTTAGGATTCTCAATAACTCATTGACATGGGGAGCAAACATTTTTCACCATTAATTAAAATCCTGCAGAGATTCTGGCAGATGGAAGTGATTGAACCTATTGCTACAGGAAAAGGTCAATTCCATTACAATGATTTTCACTCAAAAAAATTAATTATTGGCTGTTGAAGATACCATTGGAGAGTCTGAAGAGGATTTTTTCCCCAAAGTTAGAACAACTGTTCAAAGAGTCCCTATCAGCTGGAAAAGGCATTACTATATTCAGAATAAAAAGGCAGAGATAAACAGTTCTGCTCAATCTATATGATTAGAAAAAAGCTAATTTTTTTTAATTGATTCAAACTGATCTGCTATAACATCAAATAACTATCAAATTGCCCAGAATTCCCTTCTAGCAGGGTTACAGGTTTTTAAAAATTGGGATGTCTGCCACTATATAAACTACTTCTCATTTACGAAGATTCAGTGTTCAAGCTAGAATTAGTTTTGGCTTTTTCCAAACCACCATAACAAAACCTGTATATTTTTTCTTGGAAATTGAGGGCTTACTGAGCCTTTCCCATGGAGATGTTTAGATTTTTTTCCTGAAAACTATGCATGCACGTGTATGCCTGAGAAAAAAAATGTGTTCATAACATATATGGAAACAACAGGTTTAAAGATGGAAACTAAACACAGGAATCCAGTATCCAGTACTGGAGTGCCCAGTAGAAGAGAGATGCAGAGCTACTGGATAGAGTCCACCAGAGAGCCACTAAGGTGATCAAGGGACAGGAGCATCTGTCATAGGAGGGAAGGCTGAGAGAGCTGGGACTGTTCAGCCTATAGAAGAGAAGGCACACGGGTGGATCTCTTCAATGTATGTAAATATCTACAGGGAAGGCATAAAGAAGATGGAGCCAGGCTCTTCCCAGGAGTGCTCAGTGACAGGACAAGAGGCAACAACAAACTGAAACACAAAGAGCTCTACCTGAACATCAGAAACCACTTTTTCCACTGTGAGGGTGACCAAGCACTGGCACAGGTTTTCCAGGGAAGCTGTGGAGTCTCGATGCCTGGAGATATTCAAAAGCTGTCTGGTCCTGGACAGCCTGCTCTACGTGACCCTGCTTGAGTGGGGTGGGGCTGCACAAGAGGAACTCCAGAGGTCCCATCTTATTTTAACCATTCAGCGATTCTGTGATCCAAGGTCTTGTTCCTAAACCGTTCTCCTTCAAATACTGCAGTCAATCCAGATAGGGCCCTGCTCTATGCTTCTCTGTATAAATACAGAGAGCATAAGTAGTGGACACAGGTTGTGTGTTTGTCTTCAGAGCAGAGGTGACCTTCACCCAAGTGATTCATCTCAGTAGTGTGCACTGCCATGTTGCACACATCTTTCACACTCTCTAGAACAGCCCATCCCCAACATGTTTTATTTACCTTCCAAGCATATCATGCAGTCCAAGTGATACGCTTGGAAAGTAACTAGTGCTTGACTTTGAGCATCTAAATATGCTTTCCAAGTAACCAATTCATTCAGATGCTGTGGGTTAGACCTCGCTCTAGCGAACATCCCTCTAAAGGTAGGCAGATTCTCACTCCTATCACTGCAACAATATGAATGCTGTCCTGCCCCTTAAAAACAACTCTCAAGATTGAAAACTCTGCTCTGAATCATCAACTCGATTCCAAATGGGAAAGCACTACTTACTCCTCCCCACATTTCTCTTGACTTCTGGTGTAATGGTCTAGAAAATGCCAACATGAGAGCACTTTTGCAATCCTCTTTCTACAAGGGCAACAGTAACAGTGGGTCAAGAGTTCCCAGGTAAATTGACAAAAATTTGTCAATGGACAAAACAAATCTATTTTTCTAGGCTGCCTGTTCTTCCATTATGTGATTTAAATGAAATCCCACAATAGCCAACACGTTTAGATGTCTGCATGGGCAAAAAGATGTGGCCTCCTTCTCCCAGCCCTGGGACTGTAACAGCTGATAACAGAGTCAACACTATAATACCGACTCCAGATATATTTGAGCACTGTCTGAAACCTGATTGTGCATGACTTTCAGAGAGCATAAGCCATGAAAAGTATGTTTGATGCAGCCTAAAACTCCCAATCTTTTTCATTTTTATAGTTTCATACTCTTGCAAGCTTGAAAATTCCTGAGAGAGCATGTGGTAAAACAAAAAATAAATGTAAGTAACATATTCTTGCAATTGGTGCCAGCCCAGTGGGACTGAAAATCTGTTGTGCAAAGATATAGGGAAGCAAATAATAGTAGAAGAATACCCTTCTTTCAGCAAGTTAGAAGCTCAACATCACTGCATGAGACAATGAAAAAGTAAGATGAAAAATGTGAAGCTATGGAATGTATCTAACTGAAATCTTCAGCTTGACCCAAAGACCAGAGTCTCATTTACTTTATGACACTTTAAACCTTCTACTAACAAAGGATAAATAAACAAGAAGGATGTGAATTTGCACCCAAAGTTGCTCTGAAATGTTCTGGCAGTATAAAGTGACATATTTCATTATTTCTTAATCTTCTAGAAATGTGGTCTGCTGCCAGAAGGACAGTCCTGGTTCCCACAACTATGATTCACACATCTAACAGACAGCTAGTCCTAAACCAAAAGTTTTTCAGTTGCACATATTTTTACCTGATTCCACAGACCAGGAATTCACATGATTACAACAATGTGGTTTAAAGATAGGGCTGCAGAATAGACAATCACCCGTTTGGTGACACCTTGCAGCTAGGTCAGTAAAGGAAAGCTGCTTGTAGTCTAGAGTTCATGCTTTACAGGGACAGCAGGAGAGAAGGCGCTTAATCCCACATTATGCAAGAGTCTCATAGACAGATGATTCTTTACTGCGAAGAAAGTTAACTTGTAAAAAGAGAAAGTATCAAACTTTTTGGAACAAATTTGAGGTCCAAGTGAGTATATATATGGGATTTTCAATCTAGCTTGAGAGTCTAAAATACATTTTTACTGTATCTTAATTATGGTACCTAATTAATTTATGGAATTAGAAGATGGATTAAGTGTTTTCAAATGTTTGACAAATTTTATAAAGGAATAAAGTGCACGACATTTCAAAAAAAGCCACTACCCCTTAAAAAACCTAAGTTCACTATCTCCTTCCTTGTAATGAAACAGAAGGAGCAGTACTACAGAATTCACATCGGCTTAGCTGTTTGAATATGTTGTTGAAATAAAACAAACTGACCTTGTTTCCTGAACAATCCATTCTATACATTACTTTTGAATGAGTTCTTGATGTACAAAGGCAGAATAATAGTCAAACAGACCTCTGCATAAGCAAAGATTCAAATAACTTTCTTATTATTATCTCCATTACAATCAAATTACTTAAGAGCAGTATCTCTTAAGGATAATAGAAATGCATATTTTGATAGATTTCAAGCCCTCTCTAGCAAGGTCACTTCTAAATGCAATGAAGTACAACTGTTTCAGTTTTCTGGTACTCACTGCATGATTTTTACGCATGGCAAAACTGTAGCTGGTCCTTACTTGAATAACAGTCAAGGCAATAAAGGCATTTCACCCTAGCTTTTACTCCCTGCTAAGCGGGTTTTGGAAACCACAGGATAGTTCCCTGAAAAGCCTCTCTCTAGCCTCTTTTTCTGGCAGCTGTTTGCTAGGAGAAAAGTATGTGGTAGCTAAACTACTCTGGTAATATTGCAGGACCAGTCAAAAAAAGTCACTAACTTACAGAAAGGAAGGCATTCTTCCTTTTCTTAAAGAAGGATGCAGCAATGGATGTATTCCCATTGCATGCCAGATTGTTCGTTCAGAGAAATGTCTCATGCTCAGTGGAGCAGTAAAGTCTATGCTATGGGGTAACAATTAACAATTACAATATGGTTCAAAGTAAAAACTCAGTGAACCTGATGCAAGAAGAAGGGAATGAAATCACTTTCCTTCAGAATAATTTCAGTTGTAGTCTCTACTACATATACAATTTTTGTTCAGTGATTCTTCCACCATCCTCCAGAAGTGTGCTGACGGCAATTTTATCAGAAGTCCTAAATCTCAACCAATCATACCTTGAGAAGGTAAAAAAACGAATCAAGATCTTCCACAGCAATATACCCAGAACTGTAAAAAAAACCTGTTTCACAGTATTAGGTACAGTTATAGCTTAGTGAACAATGAAGTGCAGCTATTTCTACAACTATATGTAGTTGATTCCAATATAACCAGGAGGATCTTAATCATATTTATATATTGTCTCACATACTCATTAAAACACAAGCGTATTATGAAATTTTGGCAATATTTAACATTAATGTTAAATCTTTAATACGAATGAGTGCTTAAAATAAAACTATTTTGTTTCCAAAGTTAGGGTTACCAGCAAAAACATGACAGAGTTCTATACAAACTCTGGTTTGCAAATAAATCTTTGACTAGTAAGTATTTCCACAAACACTCAAAGTGTTCGAATTATGAATAAATGTACTCACACACAAATCAAGATCACTTATTCATGTCTGTTAATGAAAAAATAGCCTATATTTTGAAAAAATGAGGTTTATACAAGTTATTTTCTTTTGCTACATTTTCTTCCACTTCATAATGAAGGAAAGCTTATTCATATAAATAGCTTCTCCAGCTATTTACATGATTATTATTGATATCACTGAGAATTTACATAGACTGGCTAGGAGTTCACCCTAACACCCTCTAGCTATCAGGTGCATCTGTGAGATGCAGACAGTTCAGTACTAGCTCCATCTTTACTTCTAATCAGCAGAATGTAAGCCTGTTCCCCTCAAAAAAAAAAAAACAAAAAAAAAACCAAAAAAAAAAAACCACCCAAACAACAACAACAACAAAAAAAACAACCCAGACCACCAGTGAAACACATTAGCACATGACTGTGACAATAAATGCTGCTTCCTCTGTGTCATATTGCTCTACTAATGTGACTTTGGGACCAGAATTGTCCCGTGTTCTGCTCAGAGGCAAGGCAGAGATGGAACACAACTATTGACAGTGGCCTGGGCACTGGCCACACACTCTAAAACACTCCACACACTTCCTCAAACAAAGCTCAAGCTACACATATATAGTAGTTACTTAATATACATTGTTTTCTGTGTTTCATGCAAGCTGCCCATCCATGTTGTCAAATAATCTTTATTACAAGCTATTAGGAAAGCTGCTCAGTAGTGTGACAGATAATCTAGCATTTCTGTACTGTCTGTTAATGAATAAATACTGGACCTAGGTGCTGGCATTTTCATGATGTCCTGTTTTCAGATTGGCTGAAACCAACACAAGCCTTTTGTTGCACTCAATCTGAATGCAGCTGTTAAACAACGCTACAGTGAACAACTGACATACTAGTGCACTAAAAGAATGATTACACACAGTATACATCAATCACTTGGCAGAACCGAAATATAGAGTCATTGTAATAGAACAATATCACATGATAAATACCTTCCCCTTTGAAATCCTTGTGCCTCGGCGTTTAGAGATGATATATGGCCAGACTTCACCTTGACATTTTTCCCCTAGCAGCAGACTATTGTCCTGTGACATTTTTCTTTGAAGACAGATCAGACAAAATTTTTTCAGGAGGAATCTGAATGAACTTATAGACTCATGAAAGGAAAAAAACAACTATTATTTAAATGAGAAAGTTCAGGCCAGGAATAGCTTTATCTCCTAAGTATTTTAATAACAGGATGTGTTTGGCTCCCTTTCTCACATAACATTTACCAGTATTTTCTCTGACCCTGCTTTAGCATATTTTTTCCTCCTCTTCCTCTCCTCGTCCCCAGGATCTCTTCTGCTAGTTCTCTCTTAGTGGAGATGATTGTACCTACGACAAGGAAAACAGTTCTTTGTGGAACTCTAGAACCGGTTGATTCTTGTGGGGAAAAAGAGCTGCTTGTTCTCTTAAATATTGTTTGGTCTGCTTGCTGCGGCAGAGGTGGTTGTAAGGGAAGGAAAAAGCTATCTCATTAACCTAGCTGCAGGAGCCTACAGAAGACAGAGTCTCAAGGAACCTCAGGATTTATGCCTGTAGAAGCATCCTTTCCAAAATTATGACTCCAGTGCCTGCCTACCACATTCTGATCTACAGCACACAAAATGTCAGTGAAAACTATGATACTGTGACATAAGGCTAAGGCTGTGAATTTTGCTCTTTTCTAGGAGTCACGGGGAAGCTATGGTAAAAAGCCCCATCACAGAGCATTGTTACATGTTTATGGCCTGGAGACACATGACTGTGGTGATTTGGCATAAAAGTTTTAAGTAGTTATGTGCAAGCAGTAAAGAGCAGACTAATGAGGCCCTCTCAACAGCTTACTAATTAAACTTTCATATGGTTTCACAACTTCATGAAGTTTTTGTGACTTGCTTCCCAAGGAAACTAGAAAGAGGAATTTAAAAAGAAACAGCATTAATGCTATTTTTCATTTCTCACCACCTGCAAAGCTATGTTGACTTACTGTTCAAGGTTCAAAAGCTTACGGATGGGTAAGGAGGCAAACAATAAACACCTTTTAGCAGCCTTGAAAAGAAAGTAGTAGAGCTTAAAGCTTCTCTTGCTGCATTGTCAGCCCACAGAGTTGCTACTCTGAATTACAATATAAACTCCAGATTGGAGCTGGAGTCAAAGCAATCTATGAATGGAAAAAGCATGTTATGGCAAGGCATTGTATTTTGTGGCATGAACTTCATCACTAAACAAAACGTAACCCTGAAATGTGGTGTATATATTAATATATTTTTAAATTCAGAAGGGCTTAAAATAGGAAGAAAGGCACTGAAGCATTTTAAAGATGTTTAAAAAAACCCTGTTACACACTGAAGTTCATTAACATTGGTAATGCAATTGGATTTCACAAAACCAGTCTGTAAATAATTGCGTATGAACTGCACATGGTTGCTCACAGTTTACCCATTATTACAGTTTGATTATAGAGACAACCATACAAATAATGAGCTCAATTTACCCAATAGTTGTAAATGCTTTGTAAATGGATTGTCTATACTTAAATCCATTTGGTTAAATGCACTCAGTAAATATTTTTCAGTTGTGAACCCATGTAGGATACTCAAGAGTTTCTACAGTTCAACACTCGGACTCCAGCAGAGACTCTTCCGCTACCTTTAGACTCACTTGCTTTTCATGTTTTGTTCTTTCCTCTCATCTCTCCGTCTTTCTTTATTTTGTCTGATCAAAAATCCATTACAGTCAATGGAGAGGTTCACATCAATGAGCTATGTATCAGGCTATTATGTTATAAACTGGTAACATGGACAATTACATGTATTTCACATCTATTTACAATGACAGCTACATGAACTTTATCATGTCCTACTGCAGTGGTACAAAGAGAAGGGGGAAGACTGCCTGTATAGTATGTTGAATACCGATGCTGGGAGAACTGCCAGGGGTTTGAATAAAGGTAGGTTCAAGTAACCAGTCACTCTGATAGTTCTCAGGAAGATTTGTTCAAAATGCATCAGGCTTTTCATACCTCTTATGTCTGTCACATTAGGCTGGAAACTGCTCAATTACAGCCTCGTTCAGGGCTGCTGCAGCTGCCATTTCTAGACTCAGCTGACACTACCACAGAGAGAAGCATTCCAGAATACTTAGTACTTTTCGATCTGTAATTGTAAGATATTGAATATTCAGCCCCAAGAGACCAGAGAGTGAACCTGTCCAAGTCTTCCATGAGATTTCTTCTAGCACAGTGTGGTGCCTGAACTTAAGACATTCATTAGGCCAGGTAACAACACCTGAAACACCTCAGGCATGTAGAGCAAAACACATTCAACACCAAGGAGTTTGAGGAAAAAAAAGAAAAAAAAAAAATCAGTCATGAGTTTTGTTCCAAACAGGTACTGGAAGAACAGGGCAAGACAAAGATTTTATTTCTCCTTCCCAATACGTTACAACTGCACCCCACCTTCCACCCCCCCAAAGAAAAATTTCAAAAGATAAGTAAAGCCACATCAAGCAAGGATGACTTGGTAACCAGTTATCGACTTGCACACAGACAGTGTAAATCTACACACTTAGACCAGGATGGGGCAGGGGGATGGGGAAGGTATTGTTTTTGTCTTACCTGGGTTTTCAAATCACCAATGAGAACACACAGTTCTTTCTAAAGTGCTGAGAGAACTAGTCTTAAAGAATGTTTGTTAGTGATAGATTTAAATGAAAAAGAAATATTCTTTTGTCTTTCTCACTACACTTTCCTTATTCACATAATTAGCAAAATGACTCTCTATATTAGCTGCATCATGTCACACAACAAAAGACACAGATGACTTGAGCTAGTTGCATAGCCTCAAAGACTCTTTCTGTTCCTTAATAACACACCTCTGTTGAAACGGTGCCATTAGATCATTTTAAATTGACAATCTACCCCACTCTTGTTTACAGTACATTCAAAAGCTATAAAAGCTTTTCCAAAGCAAGGAAGTCAGTGACTTACTGCTATGGTTAATATCTTGAATGATAATAAAGGCCATTTCAAGACTACAGCAGGCAAACCTAATTCCTCTGAACTTAATGAAGTTATACCTGTTTATACCAGCTTAGAATTTCATTCAGAATTGTGTTTTTGAGATTCAACTTCACAGCATGCTTAGCAGCTGCCTTCCAGTCATGCAAAGAACGTGGCCGTTATTATATTTGAATTTTTTACTTTTAACAGAGGGAATTATTAATTTGAAAAATGCCCTCACTTTCAGGGGCACTAGAAAATATTCTTGTTAAAAATGAAAAACAACTTCACTATTAATTATGCAACTAAGACCAATACAGCAACAAAAAAACAACCATAACTTATTAGTTCATAATAACTTGTAGAATTATCACAGATCATTCTTACAATAATTTTCAGGTATTCTGAAATTCAAGCCTTTTATCAGGTGCAGTCATTACATATGTGTTTTATACAAACAAAAAAATCTTGTTATTAAAACAGGACAACAATAAATTAATATTTTTCTTCATTTTTGCCTTGTGAACCTTAATTGAATTAATTGAAAATTACGGTTTATTTTTAAATACCTGAATGAATAGGAAATACTGAAAATAACAAAACATACTCAGATTTCTTTTGAAAACAGTTACAGATTCTGCGTAGCACAGAATTTAGATGCCCAACCTAACCCGACTGATTAATCTTCTGAACTGGATACCTTCTCAAGGTTCTCTACACTGGGTACCTAGATACTACCCTGAATCTTAAAAGGACCCGACTGCTTTTCTTGACTGGTAATTTGAGGCATGGTTATTTCTCTTGGTCAACTAATAACATATTAAGATTACGTACACTTCATATTTTTTCTTCTTCGCCATCCCTGAAAGGCAAAATTCAGTTGCCAATGTTGAAGGAAGACTTCATGACCTGAGTTCATGTCTTCATTTCCTACCACATGATCACTGAAATCAGCTATTCTCTTTACAGGTTTTTTGCAAGACAGCTATACTGCCTAATCCACCAACAAAATGCTTGTTTATTTCATGTTTTTCTTTTGTCCTTTTTTTTTTTTAAACAGAAAATGAATTATGTATTACAGAAAAGGAAAGAAAAACAGAGGAAGAGCAAAAAGCTGGTTCAACAGGTAATAAAGAATACAGAGAAGGGAATAGGCAACAAGGCAGACAATGGAATATCTGACAAAGGTGAAACACTTAAGCAGATACTGGAGGACTTCAGAGACTGAAGACCTCCCACCAGTACCATCTGAGCAACAAGAAAAGTTAAAAAAAAAAGTCAGAAAACTAAAGAAAACCCACCTGAACAGTGAAAAAGGGCAGCAGAAACTGGTCACTGCAAGCTTTTTTTTTTTTTTTTTGCATGACACACTCAAACCAGTCCAACACACAAAAGTAAACAAGCCCATATGATTTGCAGTTGAGATTCTTAATGAGCCCATATATTTTCATAATTCTATCCAGATTTATTTGGTTACAAATGCAATAGCTAGCACATACTGCAAGGATTCAACATGCATAGCTACAGGACTAATATTTTCAAAGACATTTGTGCACAGGTACTAAGTCAGCCAAGCAGATCTTTGTCCTGCCTCCAGCTGATCCATAGAAGACAGCTGCCTCCTAGAATATGCTGGTGCCTCAGGTGTCTGGCTCAATCTCCCAGGCTCACTCCCCAAGTCATTCTAGAACACACAAATCCCTTCAACTATATGCTGAACAACATCAACTTTTAAAAATTTGGGGATGTTTTAAACCAGTCAGCTTCCACTTAAAAAAGGTGTGGCAGCGGTAAAAAATACCAAGCAATAGTTTAGTATTGTGTAGGCAGAAAACATAGCTTTAAATGGAGGTTACAGTCATTTGGGAGCAGTGCGAGTCAAAGAAATGAACACATTTTGCCCAAGAAGTATGCCGGATATATGGTTTCATAACACACCAATTCATTACTTGAGGAGATAGTGTTCTTCCTCTCATCAAATATTAACGATCATTTCAGGAAGTTTAAAAATTGTCTCAGAGCAACTTCTTGCAGCCATTAATTAAAATAATGAGCACTATAATTTTAAAAGTGTAATTCTCTTACACGTCCTCAAGTGTTTGCCTAGAAGTCTCTTTCTTTGTGTGACAAAAAAAAAAAAAGAAAATCTGAAAACATAGCAAATTAAAAAGTTGATACTTATATTACTCCTGGCCAAGCATATAATTCTCAGCTGGCAAATATGAAATTGGTTTGTTATCTTCTTCTGCCAAGATGCCACAAAACTATTGTTTTTCTCAGTCACCACAAGTACCCTAACTCCCTGCCCCCAACACATACACTGTGCTTATGAAGAAAGATGACAGACGCAATCCACCTGTGGTGATTCAGAAGTGCTGTACTTAAGGAGAGGCTTTCAGCATTTAAAGATGACACTGAGCAGCAAGCAAGGGAAATGGAGAAGGATTCCACATGCACTCAGATACCTCAACAAATTTGTCTCTGCTGCCACTTCATCTCTCTTTTTTTTTTTTGTTCCCACAAGCATTCAGATGACAGAGGAAGACTGAGGACAGCTGACACAAAGGCATACAAAACTCTCCACATAGTAATTCAGTTTTAAGTATTTTAAAGGACTTAGAGAATCATCTAATCAAGGATGAAAAGACAGCAACATATGTCTACTCGTAACATTCATGGTTTATTTTTTTCATTTAATGAACACATCGAAACATATCTTTTCAGTCATCTCTACTATTAATAGGATTTGAGCTTGCTACGTAGTTTTGGTTCTTTTGAAAAGACACTTGAGAATGAATATAGGAGCCTTGGATTCATTTCCTTCCTCTTTCAAGGGATATCTTTCATCAAGATATTTGTGCAGAGCTCCTACAAGCCTGTGTGAGGAAACTATTTAGCACAAGTAGTGCTTACTGCAAACCTCTCCCCCCTATTCTGTCAGCACTGTTAAAAAAGAGCCTGTGACAGCATCTGGGAGAGCTCCTGCTTCCCCACTGTCTACTTAGGGGAAATTAGATCTACACAGGTGAGGCGTAGTGTTGCCTTTTATGGCAACAATAACCAAGAGGACAAGTAGCCCTGTGTACAGAGTTATAATTTACAGTGGCTTGAAGCTGCTGCGTACAGGAAGAGCTTTCCAACTCTTCCTTAACAAAGGTCAACTTTCATCTCATGTATTCACTGCAACAACAACCCAGGTGAGTATCTACGTTAGACCACATTTGCAATGTTAATTCAAATAAAAACATTCACCATGGAACATCTCCTAAAGACCGACTGAGAGAAACTTCATTTCTAATACCGTAAGCCATGGTGGTTGAAACATTCTTCTCACAGATTGTCATAGGTATTCAGGTCCCCTTAGCTAAAGGATGAAACTGAATTTCAACCTTTCCCTGAAGCAAGCTGTGAGAGCCTAGCCTTTCTTTTTCCTTTGTCTTTCCTGAGATGCTTCAGTCTGAAGACTCATCGTTTGACTCTCATGGAACAAACAACTAGGACACAGCATAGGTCAAAATGCAAAACTCCAGTCTTTACACAGGGAATCTGTTTGCTGTGTCTGTACTTCACACCCTGTTCTCACCTCAGTCTGCTTCCCACACCGTGTGGATGCTGCACTGTGTTGCATGGACATCAGTCCAGGATAGCACTGCCTTGGCTCACAGCCTCTGCACGTAAAAGCATTTCTTGCAACGCCAATTCATTGCACTAAAGAGCCAGCTCTAGGATGATTAGATCCTTTTAAGGTAAGTGTTTTTACACTTAAAGCTGCAAGTGCAGCTTACAATTCCAGCCGCATTTCTGCTATCCTCTGCTGATATGGAGAGGCAGAAGTACTACACTAATATGAAATTTCACCTCAAACCTTCATTTTCCAAAGTTTGTTCTGAAAGTGCTGTGCTACAATAAGGCTACTTAAAACTGTACACTACATTAAAGTTTTGTCATTTAATTTAGTTTGGCTAGTTAAAGTACAATGAACTGCTCAGTACAATTCATAACTCTCAAAACTACTGCTTCATTTAAATTACACTTTAATTGTTTTATTTCATTTTTTTCTGCTTTAAAAATAATGTGTAATTTCTTTTACTAAAAGGAGAAAATAAAGCCAAGTAGCTGTCTGCATTAACATCACCTAAAATGTCTGTAATTACCTGTACTATTCCGATAAGAAAAATAGAGAGAAGATAAAATTATTTGGGTTTTGTTTTTTGTTTTTTGTTTTTTTTCAATTGGGTTTTTGGTAGGTTTTTTTTGTTTTTTTTTTCTTATTTTTTTTTAAAAACCTGTTACGAAAATGACTGTATTATCATGATAAGGCAACACGTGCTAGTGAACTAAGGATGATCGTTTCAGGAGGGCAATGACAGGAAGAGGTCTCAAGCCTCAGCTAAAAGATAACTTTCAAGAGCAAGTGAAAGGGAAAAGCCAAGTCATAACATAATGATACATATGAGGGCATTTTAGGTAGAATTGATAGCAGTTATTAGAAAAATAGTAGATGGTTCAGCCCATGGCTAAATTGAACATGCTGGCTGTGAATGAAGCCTAGACTCAAGAGACAAATTAAGATATGATGAAAAGGTCTGTGCCACCAGATAAGAAAACAGTTATATTTTCACTTTTAGTCATAATAGTGAAAAGCCACTAAATGGGTAAAGAGAAGAAATCATTCTAATTGAAACATAAGCAAAATCACCTGACTGTAGTGTTTGAATACATCCTGTATACTGACAAACTTCATTCACCATGAAGTCTCCTTCAAACAAAATCACTTGCCTGGAATTTTTATTTTTTATGATAAATGTAAAATCTCACACTAAGAGAGAAATTAGACATACAGTTAGTTTTCAGGTTGTTTCTGGTTTTTTGTTTGTTTGTTGGGTTTTTTTTAAACTTCAGAAAAATCATACTGCAGACCAAGATATAGACAACTCAAATAAATGCTGCTGTATTGAGCTAGCAAGGTTTTTTCAGAACAGTGCCCTGTGACTTGCTATTTTTAACATTTACCAAGATATATTTTTTAGGAGTTTGTATTTCAGATCTCTTTAGTAAAGTCCTTGGGGGTTGAAATTCATCTATAATTTAATGCACATTTTCAAACTATATATACAATTAAACACATTATTTCCCATAATAGATTATCTGCTTTGATGACTACTAATTCAGGAATATTGATGTGCTTAAAAACATTTGAAATGCAGTGTTAGAAACAGCAAAGAGTATTTCCACTATTCTAACAGCCCACCCAGAAAATCTATTCTTGATTTACCTAGTTTCTCCAAAGTCTTGTATTTCTCTTCTGCCAGTTAGACTACTGAAAAAGACCATAAATACTGTGTCGGTTTGAAGTATTCCAAGCATGACTGAAAACATTCGGCCACTGCTACAATCTTCGCCATTAGTCTCCCTAAACAACCTCAAACAATAAATAGTTTGTGAAAATTAGAACGACAATATTGATTCAGACCTAGCATCTATCTGTCTCGGTATTCTTTCTCCAACAGGGACCACAATCAGATATCCAGGAAAAAGTAAGAATAATCATATGACACCTTCCTTAATGTTCTTCTTCCTTCCAGTCTCTGACCCTTTGACTCAGGAAGTCTTCTGGGCCTGCTGTGGTATGCCCATTTAGTAACCCACAACAAATCTCTTTCAATTGCTGTCTAGTCTCTTGAGCCCACAGGAACATTCTGCATCCACAACATTCAATAAGTATTTCCATATATCTACCAGCTGTGGTGTGAAGAATTATTTTGTCTGTTTTGAATCTGGTTTCCATTAACTTTTTTGACAGCCCCTAGTTTTCCTATTAGAAAAGCAAGCAAGCAAGTGGGTCTTTATTCATGTTCTCCATTTCAGTCATGACTTTGTAGTCCTTCATGCTCCTCGAGTCATGGATTTTTTTTCCGTAGGTAGAAGAGTCTCGCCTTGCTCAGCAGTTCATGTATGGAAGCCATTCCATATCTTCAATCACACCCCCTTCTCTGAAATATTTTCAGTTTTAATAAAACCTTTATGAAGAGAGGAACCATAGCTGCACAGTCACTCAAGGCGTGAACGACCCATGCATTTACCCAATCATGATCTGTTCTGTTTATTTCTTAGACTCAGAGCAAGCTAACATTTGCTTCACTTTTCTGATGGCTGCCAAACACTAGGCTGATGCTTCCATTGTACTGCTTAGCCTAACCTCAATTTGTCATGAGAATTTTGTTTATTTCACCTGATTTAGCAGTCAAATATTTGGGAACCTGCCATGTGGAAAACTGTATTTTTCACTCTTCTGTTCCCTTTTAGCTTTCCCTTCACGAGTTCCATTGATTCTCCTTCTCCTTGCAATTAAAAACACTTCCAAATAAAGTATGAAGGGACACAAATGAAAGCAAGAAATTCTAGGCTTATTTTTGGCATGCCCCATTTCTAAAGGCATTTTATCACAGCTTGCCACCCTGATATTGGTACCAGTGTCAAAGACAGAAGTACACTTTTGAGGACCATTAAACAAAACATTTATTCCAAATGTACTGTAACTACAGAAACACTTGTGCTAAGCATCTCTGAAAAGATACACTGTGGAGCTCAGCAGCTCTGACATTTCCATGGTGGGACAGGATAGAGATGACTAGAGCATGATGGGAATCTGATTCATGATTTTCCCAAGACAGCTTTCTTTGGCTACTTTTCGACAATGTGTTTATTTTCAGTTTTAAATGTTAACCTTGCTTCACTTTACAAATTCTGAAGCTGCTGATCAGGAGAATCTAAGTCAAATTTTCAACCACAAAACTGCACACTGGAGAACCAAACCAATGCAGCGTTACATTTAGAAGCTCTTTATCAAAGAAATTTTTAAGACAACTACACAGAGATTACAAAGTCATAAGGCAGGAATCTTGAAATAAAACAGAAAAAACAGTTAGCATGGATTTCCTATAAATGTGCAATTCCACAGCTAATAATTGGTTAAAGCCAATACAGCTTTAGTCCCCTTCTCTTATTTGTGTCTGACCATTCCAAGTCCATAGACTGAAAGAGCAGAGAGAGACACTTCTTCCCTATACAGGAACAAAATGCACATAGTGTCCTAAGTAAACTATACGGCATGCCTCCTAACTCATACTGCTTTCTGGAGGCTTGCTGCCCAGGCTGTGACTCCCTTCTGAATCTGAGCTGAGCTGCAGCAATGATGTGACTCTACCTGGCCATAAGATTGGGAAATGTGTCTCTTTGAATCACACTGCTTACATTGAATCCTCTCCAACATGAGAGATTTTTGGCATTATTGCCCTTGCTTAACGTTGTGAGACACCACATAGTTTAATAGGAACTTGAGAAAGGATAGATTTCAGTAAGAAAAAGATACCAGCTAAAATTTTAAAAAAAGTAAAGATCAATTTTAAAAAAAGCAAAGAATAATTAATTTATAAAACAAACAACAACAAAAAAAACCAAAAAACCCTTCTGGAATGAACAGAAAGAGCATGTAGATGTATTTGAGAAGCTTGTGAGCTTCCACTGTTGTATAAGCACTTTCAATTAACAGCATTTAAAGATTCAGTTCAGTTGATTTCAGAATGGGCCCACTTTCCATAAGTGACTAATTGAGGTGACATTTGTAAACCATTATGGACCCCAAATTCTAATCACCATTTCTTCCACACAAAGCTTTTTCATCCAGCTAACTAGGCTGACTCCAAAAGTACATTTTAGAATGATAATTAATTCAATGCCAAATGTGCCTGCAGTAAAAATACCTTTAGGGAATGAACACATAATAGTGTGTGTAGCTTTTAAATAACCTGTCCACAGGGCTATGCCAATTTAAACAAATTAAAATAATTGTCAGTATGCTAGGTATGGAAATATTCTTTTCATAAAATCACTGTGAAATGCCCTGGAGGCTTGGGTGGCATAGCAAGACTGCCTGATAGATCCAGGCACTTACATTGTCTCTGTCCAACTCGATAGAAATGTCCTCAGGTGTTATGGTGCATTCAGCAGTGTTGATATAATAGCATAATCCTGTTTTTTTCCAGGCAGATGTATGTTAATTCAAAAAAAATCCCCTGAAAGGGAAGGAGTCCATACTAGAGTACCCAAATACACCAGATTTTTTCCACTGTTCTATATGGTTATCTGGCTCATATGTTTATGTTCAATTTTTCCCCCAGAAAAGTAGACTCGAAGAGGGCAAAAATAACCCTTCAAATGTTTGTAATTGACAACAGCTACAGAACCTATGCTACATCTGAACTTCACTTGCTTCTGTGTAATTGGATCAATGTGTTTGAGGTGGCATTGATAAACTTTGTTCACCCACCGCTGCTATCAGGGACATCTGGGACAGCTGCAATTTCAGCAGTCTCACAGACGCTCAGAGCTCTTAGATGCTCTAAGAGTTCTTCTAATAATCAGCAATTTTTAGGCCACTGAAACACCATGATCTTATGCTGCATTTTGAGCACCAGCATTTACTACCTTAGATCAATCGACAGCACCCACATATTCTTGTGAGGGGAAAACTTATTTCCTCGTGGCCTTTTGTATAACAGGCAGGAAATCAGGATCTGGCCCAGTGGGTACTGGATTGGCTTTTCAAATACGAAAACAACACACAGAATAAGATTGCCCTCCCACAAGCACTGTTAATTTGATTCCTACACATACTTAGGTTAATGTGGAATTTTTGTGTGGACCTTACACAGATTAATGTAAAACAGACATCTGGACAAATAAAAAAAAAATTTCTGCAGGTTTTCAACACCACCACAGATCATCAGTGCCATCCTTAGTTTGCCACAACAGGTTCAGACATTTTTCCACCTGCTGCTAATGTAAGCAATAACATTTAAATGATCTAGACTTAACAGGTAAAGCAACAGCTTTAAGAAATTAAATCCTTTGGGAAGCAGAATACCGGTAGTGTTATTTATAAGACTTGCTTATTTATAAGACTTGCTATAAGCTTGGGAACTTGCCATGTTGAAAACGTCTGTATTTTTCACTCCTTTGTTCCCTTTTAGCTTTCCTTTCACAGGTTCCATTGATTTATCTTCTCCTTGCAATTAAAACCAGCTGTATTTTCTCTTACAAATAAAGTTTACAGCAAGAAAAGAGAGGGGTTTTATAATAATGTACATAAGACTAAGTGTATAATAGCATATTAGAAAAAGAGAAACCAAAAATTCATTACAACACTATCAAACAAGGGTACTGAATTCCTTTCCAGGGCTGAAGGAAAAAAAAAAAAAAAAAAAGAAAAAAAAACCCAACCCTCTTAATCAAATTTCATTGAGAAGAAATACCTACAAAGTTAGTACTTCTTTCTCACATACACTAAAGAAGTTACTACATTTAGCAGGTCAAGGTATCCTGAAGGAAAAAAAATACATAATCTAAAAGGTAGGAACAGATCTGTCCATCCGCTCCCAAGCTCGCTGACATTTGTGTTTAATTGTCTACCCTGGCTCACACCTCCAGATACAAACCCAGCCATTACTGCAGTGATCCAAATCCAGTCTTCTATATCTCAGAATGTTTCTAGTCATATATTCCAGTTTAAATTAATTTCTGTTTATATTAAAATACTTCTGACATTACCTTTGACTAAGTGCTACACTAATATTAAGTATTAGAATAAAGGGCAGCATTCACAATGCGTTACACATCCACAGTTCTTTCCTTTTTGCTCTCGCAGATCTGCTGCCTGGTTTTACAAAGCTATTTTCATGCCATATCAGACACACATTTCTTTCAGTGCCCCAATATTTTAAAGACTGTAAAAGGCAAACATTTGCTTAACATTTGGTTACTGAAAAAAAAATATACGCATTTATATACACTAGTCTCAGAACACAAAAAACACCTAGACATGGTCATGTAAAAGCTTTTAGACATATTCTTGAAGAGCTCCAGACAAAAGTCTGTTGGAAAATCAAAATTTTTCTGGACAAAAAGATACTGAAATTTCAGGTACTAGAATCTTCTTTCTTACAGAAAGATGTAGAGAAACCTTCAATAAAAACTCTAAAAGGTTTCTTCTCCCCTCCCCCAGCAGACTTTCCTCCATCCTCTCATGATGGATTTCCCATCAGGAGAGCATCTTCACCAGACATTAGAAAGAAAAAAAAGTCAAGAAGGAGCCTGAATACAACATTTCAACAGCCTTTGCATTTATCCAGCCTAAAGCAGAGACTATGACCATCTTTACCTAATGAAACAAAGCGAAAGAATGAATGTTTTTTCTTGTTGTCAATACTTTTCTTGTGGTTATTTCTTGTACTCCTATGCAGGAGCATGTGTCATCTGGGGTTATTTTTATTATTTCTGACAGTATTGTTTTTATTCTAGAAGTACAGATAGTAGTATGCGTTTACCAAATAAGAGCTTATTAGAGAGAACTTTTTTTTTTTTTTTTTTTTACTATTAGGACCACTACTTTGAAGGGCATGGGGGATTAGACTTTTAGCATTTCCTCTGAAGTAAAGCAGTTGAAAAAGGTATTAGATATGAGTACTGGCAAAAAGAATAGACAGAAAAGAATGCAAAGGGGAATTATTTCCTAAAATAATATTAAAATTTGCTGCGTGATACCTTTCTGTTTTACAAGCACTTGCTTAAATGCAAAAGTAAAGTGGAAAGATGAGAAGAGATACAAAACCTGATGGCTTTAATTCAAATTGCTTTCCTTTGAAAACTGGCAGGCAAACTGACTTCTGTGACAAAGTACTCCGCAGGTGTTTTGCATTAGAATTCACAGAGCAATGTCCTGTCTGTCCCACTCACAACCAAAAGGGATTGAAAGAATGTCCTTCACAAAGCATCTCTCTCTGTTTTCATTTGTGTCTTGTTTGGTTTGTTTTTTAACCCCCACCCCCAGGAAAGTGCACCATGCATGCACTGACCATCTTAGTGTCCCCTCAGGGACTGAATTAATTTCGTTAGCAAAGAACCCAGTACTACATCAGTTGGGAAATAGTTCCTAATAATAGAAGATAGTAATTTTTTGTCTTCCATGGTGTCAAAACTTTTAGCAAGAAAGCCCACTTGAAGGGGATGCTGAAATCCCTGTTTGGAATGGCATGGAACCATCACCTCATAGACATCAATATGAATTTTGCTTTTTCACTTCAGTAGGTTGAGGACTCCACATAACTCATTTCTTTAGAACATGTTCTAACAGTTTTTTAAAAAGAATTTATGTTGCATTTATTTTATTGCATTAAATTTTATGGTCTCAGAGAATTTACACAGCCATATCCTAATGGGATGATTTATTTTAATGCAAGTAAGCGTATGAATTTTACACAGATCATTAACATCTGTCATGTTCAAAATGGTTAATAAATTAAAAACAAACAAACAAACAAACAAAAACCAAAAAACCCCCCAAAAAACTAAAAAGGAAATGTTAGTGCCAATAAATATTTATTGAATTCCAGGAGAGTAAGTTTCCATAGAAGAGAAAACATTTTCTAAAAAAATTTCTTCATTAATTTCATTAATCGTATCAAAAAAACACAAACATTCAGACTATTTGGCACTGTGGAAACATCCTTCCTAGCCTTCTCCAAGCTTTACCCTTCATGCTGAAAAAGGTCAAAGCTAATCCTCTCCCATGGATTGTTCTCTTTACTATGGAGGTGGCCATCTGTGCAAAAAGCTCTAACTTCTGCTCTAGCTTTGCTTTTTCCTAGAGTTCTTCCTCAAGGACTATTCTGCCTAGCCCATCTGTAACTCTGACTGAAACTACAGTGCCTGTGGGTTCAAAGGAGACTTCTGCAAGCCTTTTACCTTAAACTTTTCATGAAGGGGTAGTGTTTCTCAGCCCTAGGACTGTGCCACATTAGAATGGTTTTAAGCACCTTTGCCCTCTAACCAGCCTCCAAATTGAGGCAAGCTGATCTGTAGAATTAGCCTAATAGAGTTTAGCGTATTGAAAACCTGACACTTTCATTCATACGCTGTCCACTTAATTTTGTGACTGATTTGGAAGGACACTAGGATGTCCCTTTCTCATCTATGATAAACAGAAGTTATTTCCTCTACCTAACTGCTGGGATGCCATTTTTTCTCATTATCATACAGTGTCAATGACATACTAAAAATAAGAATTTTCCTTATATAGATACGGTTCTGCATTTGTCACCTCTGGTGAGCCCCAAAAAGCATTAAAAATGGCTTAGAAAAAATGGTTACTTCTGGAGAATACACAAGTTTGAGTAAATGTCTATGTATACAATGTATTTCTAGAAATGAAAGTGGATGAATAAAATACACTATAAAGAAAGAGAAACAGAAAGAGGATTAGCAGCAACCTTTTAGCTGTGAAGCTTTAGGATGCGGGAAAATTAAGGTTAGAGCAAAAATCCTGCTGAGTTAATATGTATGGAAAGATGAAAGAGAGAGGAGAAAGGGAGTGTGGCAAAAGGGAGGGGGGAGGAAAGCTGCAAAAGGTCAAGTTGCATGGAGAAGAGGTGAGCACAGAATCAAAGGGTAGGAACCATATGAGCTGAATCAAAGCAGAAAGGAACCAAGGCTTGAAATAAGAACACTGATCATTTTGGAGATAGGTTATTGGATTAAACTGGAACACTGTTATCACCTTGTCCAAGGAACAAGAAATGAATTAAAAACATACCATACAGGAGACTGACGACCTGTATACTTCTTCTTACATTTTTTCATTAGTGAAGTGCTTGCTTCTTTTCAATCTAATTTCTCTAGCTTTATTTGATAGAACAATAGGGCTTTTCTTTTTAATTTACGTTGATTTCTAGGACTCTTCAATTTATTCAGTGAATTGTCATCTCTACTATTAGACACAGAAGAAAGTCCTGTTACTTTCACTGTCTGAAACTGACTGATATTGTGGCTAATTTTTCAGAGGGACACCTGTGCTGAATGAAGAAATTGATTAGTGCCTGGACTAGTTCTCCAAGGAGAATTTGTTGCACATGTCCTATTTTAGAAGTCTCCTCAGCGTGGAGGGAGCAATGCTAAATTGACATGGGAATGATTAAAGATTAACTAATCTCTTAGCTTTTTTGCAGTGCAGACACACCTGAGAATGTTGCTTATTCTTTCAAAATACTTATTACACTTTGAAAACCCTTCTGTATGCCATGCAAAAATTTCTAATTGCTTCTTTTTTCTAAAGCCTGCTTCCTCATCCCCATTTTCACTTTCATTACCCATTCTGGTGACAGAAAAGAAAAAGAAAAAAGTTAAGATTCCTCAGGTACTTTAAAAAAAATTAAAAATAATAATTGATCTTGGGAAAATCAATGTTCCAAAGAGGACTTACACTAGGTGGTAAGTGATTTTGAAGTCCAATCGCCACTTAGACAGCAATCAAAGGACTTCAAAAGGAATTTGATCAGGCTATGGATATCTGATTTCCATTTTGTGCAAGCTATACCAGCTGTATTTGTAAGTGGAACAAAAAATAAGACAGGTCTATAATACCTAGCCTTTATTGTCTGAAAAACTAACTTGGCACTTTCACCTCTGTAGATTCACATTCAGCAACACCTTTCTTTAAGCTATGCAAAAAAGCAAATTCATTATTAAATACTCAGTTTTGACATTAGCTTCACTGAAAGGCCCTAATATTTTATGTAATGTAGCAGTTAGAATCGCTCATTAGGGCTTCGGAAACCAGAGCAGATCTGCTCTTGACTATACCCCTTTTAAAATTTTTATCAGACAGTGTCTGCCATGTTATGCGACTATGGATATTGGCTGTGAACATGCTCCTCTGGTCACAGTTCATGCGTGTTGGTCTGCCTGAGAAAGTATGGCAGTGTAATTCTCAGAAATACTGAGCTTTAAATCACCACTTCCAGTCTGATTACAGCAATGTATATGAAGCCTGTTAGCCAGCAGCCCTTCAAGCAACTGCTTTTGATTCCAGATTTAGAAAATTTTGTAAAATCTTCCTTTAAAAGCAGGCCCATCTCAATCCAAATACTCTCCGCATGTCTAAAAAATATCCCACAAGTTCCTTCCACATGACTCTTGAGAGCTTTAAAGTCAAAGGAAGATTTTAAAAAAGTAGGTGCAGAAGCTGTGTTTTTAGTGCTTGCCAACAATGCATACTAAATCAGATTGTTACCCTTATTCCACATAAATACATAGTAATTGAACCAAAACAAGAAAAAAAAGTCTTTGACGGATTGTCACATTAACAAAGGATTTATACAACAGACCTAAGCCCTTAGGAATCACTGCCATCTATAAGGCCAGAAATATTTTCCTCTTTTAATTGCTTAAATCTCCCACTTCACTTGTCAGTTCACACCAGTAAAGAGTCAGTTTTTGTTTTTCCATTCGCTGCAGCAATAGTTCAAGATGAGGACTGCTACCTTCAACTTCTTGTCACCCTCCATTTTGGGCTGCAAAAAACCTCTTCCCCTAAACACCAGCCCTCAGCTCAGAAGAACAACGCCGTCGAAAGAGGAGAGACAAGGCCCCGACCCCTGGCCATGGTTTTGGTGCTGAGGTGACACACGGCAGCGCAGTGACAGGGACCAGCAGGCACGCGTGACGCCAGGACGCACCCTTTGACGCCAGTGCCACTAAGCAGTGCGCACCACCACGAGCAACATTGAGACAAAAAATGAAATAAATTATCCTAATACCAGAACGGCCATTTGGCTCAATAGCATTGTCTCAATCTTTTCCAAAATACGAAACCATTTTGCAAACAAAGCCTGCATAGCCATCTCCCTCTTTGCTCCTCAAAAAACCCACACAGTTTAGCTTTTACCGGTTATACTTTTTTTCTTTTTTAAGAAAAACAACAAAACAAAACCTCCTAGAGAACAAAACCACAAAAACTCCCCAAA
>NW_010137909.1:0-1651 GCF_000699245.1 Pterocles gutturalis
GGCCACTGAGTCCCTCACCCATGCCCTTTACCAGCGATGTCACCTTCCCCAGTGAGCGCTGGATGGTGCTGGCTCAGGAACACCCACCAGCGAATCGCCCCGTGTCCAAATCTTTTCGCAGGTCAGCATCTGCTCGGGAGCCGGGTGCTCACGGAGACCCATCTCCTGGTGCTGGCCCCGGGCAGATGTGCCAGAGGCCCTTACGGGTCTTTCCTACCTCCAGATGCCAAACACTTGGAGGCATGGGCCAGTCCCAGGGTTTTGCTCCAGATTTTGGCTCATCGAAGCCTGGGGCTGCTCAGGGTCCTGGTGCAGCTGCACTGAGCAGAGGGGCTGGGGGATGGCCCGAGCAGAAACCCACCCGCTGCCTGGAGCCTGTGCTGCTCTCTGGATGCACGGGTCAGGAGAAAACCTCATCTCGGGAGAAAAGCTCACCCCAGGTCCTGCAGTGCAGCCCGGGGTTTTGTCACTGCTGTGGGGACAGGCACCCCCAGCTGTGCCCACCACAGCTGTGCTCGGGCCACCAGCACGGAGGGTCCAAGAGGCAGGGTCCAGCATGTGTGAATCCACCTGGTTTTTAAATATTTTTTCCATCACTTTAAGAGTTCCCAGGTGCTGGGGCAGATCTTGCTGCACCACAGCCCTGGGGAACTGCACTTGCTTCACAGCCGCGTCCTGGGTGATGATGGTCCTCCCCAGGACCCAGGAGAAGGAGCCCCTTCCCCACCGCTGCTCCGGGCAGCCCGGTGCCGTTCCCAGGGCTCCTTGCAGGGAATGCCAGGGTGCTGTGCCGCCACTCCCAGCCTCTGCTGAGACCTCCTGGGGGTCCTCCAGCCCCTGCGGTCCTTGGGTGACCGTGCCCATGCTCACCAGGGACCCTGAGGGCTGGAGAGCATCTCCCAAGCCTGTGGTGGTCTTAGAACCTTTGTGGAGACCCTCTGCCACCAGCACTGGCTGCTCTTGCTGGTGGCAGATGGCTTGGGGACAGAGGTGGGGTTGGGGCAACCACCACCCTTGGTTGCTGTCCCCCCGCCTGGGCTCTGGAGACAAAATCCCTTTTTCTCACACAGCCCATTATGTAAGACTTGAAATTAATTTTTCTTCTCGCCAGCTCAAACCCTAACATCTTTTCCTCTCTTGCCTCGTTTGTTTTTTTGGTTTTTTTTGTTTTTTTTTTTCTTTTTTCCAGCTGTCCAGATCCACATCCTGAAAGCGGAAAAAAATGCCGACTGGTGGAAGTTCACAGTCAACATCATCTCCGTCTACAAACAAGGGAGCAACCGGATACGGCGCGGAGACCAGACCCTGTGGATCCACTCCAAGGACATAGCGTGCAAGTGCCCCAAAATCAAACCCATGAAGAAGTATTTGCTGCTGGGCAACAACGAGGACTCTCCCGACCAGAGCGGCATCATTGCGGACAAAACCAGCCTGGTGATCCAGTGGCGGGATACGTGGGCTCGGCGGCTCAGGAAGTTCCAGCAGCGGGAGAAGAAGGGGAAGTGTAAGAAAGCCTAAAGGAGGAGAAGGCACCGGAGAGGCGAGAGGGACAGACTGACTGTGCATGCTGCTTTGTGTAGAGCTGGGGCGGGCAGGGACCGGCGACGGGGACGTGGCACTGCTGGGGAGGGCTGGGGGGACGGGAGGGACG
>NW_010137910.1:0-26458 GCF_000699245.1 Pterocles gutturalis
AATAAAATCTTAACTTTTTTTCTAGCCGCTAAAGTGACTTCATTGATAACAGGCAGAAACAACATCCTTTAAAGTTGGAGGCCAGGAGGGGCTTAGAGGAATTAATTAACACATTTATAGGCTATGGGTTATTAAGGGAATGTGCATTGGAATATAATACACCTATCCTACCCATAAAAAAAGCTAATGGGAATGAATATCAGTTAGTACAAGATTTAAGGGCTATTAATAAGATGGTGCAAGATCTTCACTCTGTGGTAGCAAATCCATACACACTTTTAACCACCATGAAGGAAACTGATAAATAGTTTACAGTTTTGGATTTAAAAGATGCCTTTTTCTGCATACCTCTGGAAACTAATAGTCAGGCATTATTTGCCTTTGAATGGGAGAGCCCAACTACTGGGTGCAAAACTCAATTAATCTGGACTGTGTTACCTCAGGGGTTCAAGAATAGTCCAACTATCTTTGGCAATCAATTGGCCAAGGAACTAGGAAGTATGGAAGAAAGAAAATCAAGAGGTGACTCTGTTACTGTATGTGGATGATATATTAATAGCTACAGATCTGCATGCAGAATGTATTCAACTAACAATCAGTCTTTTTAACTTTTTGGGACAAGCTGGATGCTGAGTATCAAAGAAGAAAGCTCAGATCACCAAGAGCATGTCATGGACCTGGGCTTTGCCATCTCCCAAGGACAAAGGCACCCCAGAATGGAACAAAAATCTGTGAGATACCTAAACCTAAATTGATCCATGAGTTACGAACTTTCTTGGCAATGGCTGGGTGGTGCCAGTTGTGGATACCCAATTATGGACTGTTGGTCAGACCTCTGTATGAAACACTGAAGGCATCCAACGTAGGGTTAGTTTGGACCCCGGAATGACAAATGGCCTTCAGAGATCTCAAAAGAACGCTAATGTCTGTGCCAGCCTTGCGGCTGCCTGACCTGGCTGAGCCATTTGAACTGTTCATACATGAACAGTCTCATCTTGCTCTAGGAGTGTTAGCTGAATGACTAGGGACCTGGAAAAGGCCAATGGGATACTTCTCTAAACAACTCAACGATGTGAGTAAGGGGTGGCTGGCATGCCTCCAAGCCATGGTGGCTATAGTTATTATCTAGGAAGCATGAAAACTTACCATGAACACAAATTGACTGTTTTTGTCCCACATATGGTAGAGGCTGTGCTAGTTCAAAAAGGACACTGGCTTTCCCTCAGGTGAGTGCTTAAATAACAGGTAGTACTACCGGAGCAGGATGATGTGGCCTCAAAGACTACTACTGCCCTGAATCCAGCAATGTTCCTTGAGGGACCAGCAGAAGGGCAAGAGCCTTTGCACCATGACTGTCTCCAGACTACAGAACAAGTCTATTCCAGCCAGCAGGACCTCCAGTACAATCTGTTAGAAAATCCAGATTGGGAGTTATTTACGGATGGGAGCAGCTTCGTTCAAGATGGAAAACGAATGGCTGGATATACAGTGGTAACTCAGACTGAGGTAACTGAAGCTAAATCTTTGCCTGCCAGCATGTCTGCACATAAGGCTTGAGCTCATTGCCTTGCAATGAGCCTTAGAACTAGCTGAAGGTAAGAGAGTGAACGTATGGACTGACTCTAAATATGCCTTTGGGGTCATCCAAAATAGAGCCATTTGGAGAGAAAGAGGGCTACTATCAGTGCAAAGATCCCCTATCAAATACAGTGAAGTTATCAACTCCCTACTGCAAAGTGTGAAGTTACCCTCACAAGTGCCAGTAATGCATTGTGAAGCCCATCAGTTTGGACGAACACCTGTTAATATCGGAAATTGGCTGTCTGATAAAATGGCAAAAGAGGCAACCGAAAAAGGCATCTTAGCATCAATTCCTTCTAAAGTGATAATTTCATCTGAGAAAAAGCCTATGTACAGTGAACAGGATGAGCGGTTAGCAAAATTATTGAAAGCAAATCTAAATTCAGCAGGGTGGTGGGTAACACCTGTGCAGCAGGTAGTTGTCCCTCAAGCATTAATGAGACAAATAGTGGAGGAAAAACACAAGAAGACACCTTGGGGAATTGAAGCGATGATTATAGCTCTAAAAGGACAGATTATAAGTGTTAGGATGACTGGAATTATAAAAGGAGTTGTCAGTAAATGTTCCATCTGCTTGAGAAATAACCCCTTGAATTACAAAAGGCTACCTCTTGGAGTGACCAGGAGTGGGAACACTACAGGATGTTATTGGCAGGTAGATTTTTATGAACTACCTCAACAGGAAGGATATAGGTATTTATTGGTTTTGGTGGATACAAAGCCCAAAGTTTTTCCCTGTCACAGCAACAAAGCTAGAGAAGTAACTAAGGTGTTACTAAAAGAAATTATACCGTGGTTTGGGGTTCCCCTAGGGATACAATCAGATAGAGGACCTCATTTTTTTGCAGAATCTATTATTATGTAAGATACTTGGAATCCAGTGGGATCTTCATACCCCTTGGAGGCCACAATCGAGCAGTAAAGTTGAAAGAATGAATCAGAACTGAAACGACAAATACGTAAAATTTGTCAGGAAACCTCACTCAGGTGGCCACAGGCTTTACCCTTAGCACTTTTGAGAATCATGGTTCAACCTTGATCTAAAGGAAAAATAAGCCCGTATGAAATCCTTTATGGATGACCTTTACCAAACTGCTTTAATTCCTGGGGAAATCCATGTAGCAGGAAATACTAATTTAAAGGTATATATAATCTCTTTAGGAAAAACCCTAGGGGCATTACATAAGTTTGTTGTCTCAATGTCGCTGCTTTCTCTCGATACAGCAGTACACTGATTTCAACCTGGAGACTGGGTTTATGTTTGGACATGGGACTCTGAACCACTCCAAGAGAAGTGGAAAGGACCCTTTCGAGTTCTTCTAACCACACACACAGCTGTAAAGGTGGATAGTGTCATCCTGTGTATCCACTACACAAGAGTGAAAGCAACCCCTCCAGAAAAGTGGAAGGTCACAGAAGTGGAACCTTTGAAACTCAAAATTGCCAGGAATACGTGAGCTTTGAACACTGTCAGTTGGACTCATATATAGCACCAGATTGCCCACAAGGAATAGCAATATTTGTTATAGTAATTGAAGTTACATTAGTGTTATATTTGATATATTTGTATAGGTATACAAATTGCTTTAAATCTAGAAATGGGGAAGGTAAGAGGAATGATATTCCTCTTTTGCTTATGGGTCATTGAAGTTATCAGGGGAGGATCATGGGAACAGGAACTCCATGGGATCAAAATTTATTTCACAAAGTGATTCATAAGACTATGCAGGTAGTAAATCAGACTGATTGTTGGGTTTATACCCACTTTCCTGAACATGCAGAGAAGGGAATATCCTTGACAGGAATACCCATTTCTGCTAACAGATCATGGGCCAATTTGTGGACTAGGACAACCTTTAATAACTAAACAGAGGACCGGCCCCTGGATTGGGATATTGAAGTACCTGAAGGAACACGGAATTATTGTACTTGCATACAAAGGTGTTCCCCATCAAAGGGCCAGGGCAAGATCAATTGTCAAAATCATGCTGAAGTAGGAAGTTATACTAAATGTAATCAGACCATTGATATAGGGAGCATGGATAATTAGAATTCATGGCCTGTGCCTGATGGTGAAGGTTGGTACTGGTTATGTGGAAATAAAGCTCTAAAAATGCTTCCTAAAGACTGGAAAGGACTATGCACCTTAGGTGCTATTATTCCCAATGTGACCATAATGGAGGGAATGAATAAAAACCCTTCATGGTTACAAACTTACTTAAAAAGACAAAAGAGAAGTACTAACCCCGTAGTGGAAAGATCAACTGGATTTCATTCTTTTGCCAGATGGTTTATGCCATGGTTGGGAGTTAGCGAATTGGAAAAAGCTATTGTAAAAATTTAGTCAGAATTAGAAAATACAGCAAATAGAACTAGAGATGCACTTAGTGGTTTACAAGAAGAAGTCTCTCAGGTAAGCAAAATTGCATTGCAAAATGCGATGACTCTGGATATGTTGTTATCTTCCAAAGGAGGAGTATGTACCATGATAAACATGAGTTGTTGTGTCTGTGTTGGTCAATCACGAAGAATTAATACTGACCTAAATAAAATTTGGAAACACACTAAAGTCCTACATAAAATTCAGAAGGTTGATACTTCTTGGGGTTTTGAAGAAACTTGGGAACGGTTGACTTCCTGGTTCCTTGACTTGACCCTTTGGATTAAGAAAATGATTACAATAATTATATTAGTCTTATTAATTTTTGTGTGTATATATGTGATTATGCAGTGTTTAATGAAATGCTGCTCAGCAGTGGGGAAACAAATCTATGAAAATATAATCTGAGACTTACTAGGAAAAGAATCCTAATAAGACTCAAAGGGGGGAAATGTTGCAAAAAGCAAAGCCTTGTAAATGTCTAACAGAGATAAGAATGGGCTTAGTTCTGTAAATGACTAGATATGGATGCTAAAAACAATCAACCTTGAACAAATATGGCTGAAACTAAATAATGTGTTAATGATTTTGAAGAAATAATTATAATAGAAAGATAATATGTTAATGATTTTGATAATAGGTAAGTTTTCCAGGAAAACTAAACAATGTATTAAGAATTTTGGGGGAATGATTTAAAGAAACTAATGTGAATATTCATGTAATGTTTACATAAAAAGGTGCCAAGAAACCCTCCCTGGTATGCACGTTTGGAGGGGTGATCCTCCATGCATCCAGTGCTGTAATAAAGGAATGCCTGCTTCTTAATATCCCATTGGTGTTAAGGAGTTTTACTTCCTGATTTTGGTCACAGTGTGGTTTAAAAGGATAATGTCTAGGGAGCCAGGGGATGTGAGGAATGTGAGTTTGGGGATATATCCAAATGTATCAGCACCAACCTAGACTGTGAATATGCGGGAAACTAGGGTTGCTGCTTGGTTCAGTGGCAGTACTGGCTGCCGCTACTCCCACTGCTGAGGATCCCAGTCCCAAGATGATGGTCACAGTTAATGATCCCTACCTAACAACATTCATCATTGACACAGGGGCCCAAATATCAGTGGTAGATAGGTATGCTTAAAAAGGACAGCAAGCAGTTAGTTTCTGTTGTAGGTGTTAATGGGAAAATCACTAACCACCCACTGCTCAGGGCTAAGCTAATTCTGTCTAATGGACAGAGATCCACAGGTTCCTGTAATGTATTGGGCATGGATTTATTGAAGGGTCAGTTGGGGGTGGACTTTTGTGGGGACTGTTGTGGGGAAAATGGGAAATACCCTCTTTGCCCCACAGTTTACCTCCTACAAATGCATCCCTTACTGTTAATCTGTTGCAAACAGCTAATCCTTTACCCCATAGCAAGCTAGTTAATATTCCACAATACAAACTACCTTCTGATGCTATTCGTCCTGTTACTGAGTTGATACAGGAGCTGGAAGAAGGGGGAATAATTGTTGAGTCTCATTCCCCCTACAGTTCTCCTTCATGGCCAGTGAAAACTAATAGCAACTGGGGACTACAGAGCCTTGAACGCTGCCACTGAACTGCTCACTTCAGCTGTTCCCAGTATAAATGATACAGTCAGTTCTTAATGAACAATCCCCTGTGCTGAACCAACACCAGTAGGATGCTTTGAACACATTGGTGTGGCATTCAGGAGATCAGGTGAGATCTCAGCACCCATCACTTGGAAAACACTGGATCGTTTAGCAGCACTTTTGAGGGAAAGGAATAGGGGAAGCTGTGGATACTGTGGGAGTGAAATTAATCATTACTGAGGCTTGGATATGATCCAAGACTAGGGATTCCCTCTCCCTAGGAACTGTTGAACTCCTGGACAAGTAAGTGAAAGCTGTCATTCAACCTGCGTACTATGGAAAGTACCATCTACAAAGTACAGTAAGCATTCCCTGGAACTTTGTTAATACTTTCTGTAGTAAAGTGCTATCACTGGAGATAATGTTGACAACATTTGAAAAATCAAGAGCCTTCATATGTTGCACAATTCTAACCCTCGCATTGGGGCACCTGGCGTTCTGTCACATAAATGCTGATGCACTGTTCAATGATCAAACAGATGACCTGTAGCGACCTGCTACACCACTTAGACACACACAGATCTATGGAGCCAGATGGGATCCACCCAAGGGTACTGAGGGAGCTAGTAGAAGTGCTTACCAGGCCACTTGCCATCATTTATCAGCAGTCCTGGCAAACCAGGGAGGTCCCAGATGACTGGAGGTTAACAAATATGATGCCCATCTACAAGAAGGGCTGGAAGGAGGATCTGGGGAGCTGCAGGCCTGTCAGTCTGGTCTCAGTGCTGGGGAAGGTTATGGAGCAGCTTGAGTGCCATCACGCAGCATGTACGGGACAACCAGGTGATCAGGCCCAGTCAGCATGAGTTTATGAAAAGCAGGTCCTGCTTGACTAACCTGATCACCATAGTAGATGAGGGAATGACTGTGGATGTTTTCCATCTGGACTCTAGTAAATCCTTTGACACGATTTCCCACAGCAGTCTCCTGGAGAAACTGTCTGCTCATCGCTTGGATGGGCGTACTCTTTGCATGGTAAAAATCTGGCTGGATGTTGTGATCAATGGAGTTAAATCCAGTTGGCAGCCAGTCACAAGAGGTGCTGCCCAGGGCTCACTATTGGGTCCAGTTCTGTTTAATGTCTTCATCACTGGTCTGGACAAGGGGATTGAGTGCACCCTCAGGAAGTTTGCAGATTACACCAAGTCGGGCAGGAGTGCTGATCTGTTTGAAGGTAAGAAGGCTCTGCAGAGGGATCTGGACAGGCTGGATTGAGGGGCCAAGGCCAATTGTAGGAGGTGCAATAAAGCCAAGTGCCAGGTTCTGCACTAGGGGCACAACAACCCCCTGCCATGCTACAGGCTTGAAGAAGAGTGGCTGGAACGTTGCCTGTCAGAAAAGGACCTGGGAGTGCCGGTTGTCAGATGGCTAAACATGAGCCAGCAGTGTGCCCAGGTGGCCAAGAAGGCCAACGGCATCCTGGCCTGCATCAGAAATAGTGTGTCCAGCAGGACTAGGGAAGTGATTGTGCCCCTGTACTCGGCACTGTTGAGGCCGCACCTTGAATCCTGTGTTCAGTTTTGGGCCCCTCACCACAAGAAGGACATTGAGGTGCTGGAGCAGGTCCAGAGAAGGGCAATGAAGCTGGTGAAGGGTCTACAGAGCAAGTCTGATGAGGAGCAGCTGAGGGAGCTGGGGCTGTTCTGTTTGGAGAAAAAGAGGCTGAGAAGAGACCTTATCACTCTCTACAACTACCTGAAAGGAGGCTGTGGTGAGGTGGGTGTAACAAGTAACAAGTGATAGGATGAGAGGAAATGCCCTCAAGTTGCACCAGGGGAGGTTTAGATTGGATATTAGGAAAAACTTATTCACCAAAAAGGTTGTCAAGCATTGGAACAAGCTGCCCAGGGAAGTGGTGGAGTCACCATCCCTCCAGGTATTGAAAAGACGTGTAGGTGTGGCACTTAGGGACATGGTTTAGTGGGGGACTTGGCAGTGTTAGGTTTATGATTGGACTCAATGATCTTAAAGGCCTTTTCCAACCTGAATGATTCTATGATTCTAAACCCACAGAATCTGGTAACCTCCACAAAATTTTCAGCTATGCTCTTTGCTCTACTTGGGATTATGAGCAGCCACCTCTGTTTATAACATAGGGACGAGGACCTAGACAGGAATATCCAACTTTGGGTTCCTAAATCCTTTTCAGGAAGTAGAAAACCAGCCTGATTTTCATCCTCGTTCAATGTCTAGTAGCTCCAGACTACTCCAATATGTTTTCAGAAATGAGTAGTGAACTTCGGTGGAAGAAAAAGCTCCCTGAGAATATAATAGTTTTCTCAGGACTAGTCTCATACTTCTACAGCTTTAAAAAATAAAAAATCTATATATATAAGGGGAAGTATTGATGAACACTAGTTTCAGCCAAGCGCTGACTTTCCTAGCATGCTCCAGGCTGAAATCTCTGAAAAGCAAAAGTGCTCACTTGCAAGCTATCTCCACAGCCCAGGTCAGCAGGCAGCAATTAGTTTCTCAGCCACTCACTCTTCTTTCCATCTTTCTGATGGATATTTCATCTGAGTTTATGCTCTCCTCCCTTGCCTGCTCTTCACCTCTCTGCCTCTCTTTCCAATAAGGCTATGATCTGTCACAGACTCTCAGTGGACAAGACCTATACATCCCATCACAACACTGTCATAGGCAGTTACATTAGACAGGCCAGGATGAAAAGCGGCTTGGAAGGGAGAGAAGCCGTCATGCTTCAGGGCATAGACTTGAACTCTAGCCAAGGAAGAGAGATGAAGGAGAGCTTTGGGCCAGGCGGGGAGAAAATTTTACTCAGGGCAGGTTATTCCATAATTACCCACTTAAACTTTCTTCATACGTTTTGAGATGCATCTGTTTCTGGCCAACGTCAGAGACGGAAGGGGTGGATTGCTGGTGTGATCCAGGAGGGGAATGAGTTTCGCCATTCTTTTTGCCAGTGCACTGAGTTTATAATATTTTCTGAAACCACAATGAAATCCCTTTCCAAGCATGACCCTTGCTCTGCCAGTGATAGCCACAACTCCTTCCCCTAGCCCCGTCCTTCACACTTCCACAAGTAATACATAGAGAAGCTGGTACAAAGCCAGGTCAAGATGATAAGAACAAAGCCTTGAAGGCTGTTCTTAGATACCAGCTTTACTTCTACAGAGGAGGAAATTTTCAAAGAGGTGAGCTCTTTCTGTCTCTCTCTCAGGCAGGAGTCTCCTGGGAGGAAAAGAAAACAGCTTTCATTTTAGCAAGTCATGATATTTATGGCCCTTTTATGGGTTTTGTTTGAAAATATAAAAGTAGATGGACTTAAATCCATTTCAAAAGAGAGGAGATGGGAAGGGGAGAGACAGAGCATATGAAGGGCAGGTGGGTCTGAATCATCTGCCCATGTTCAAAAGAAAAATCAAATACCTTCTTTGTTTTATTATGGACCCCTTCTGCCAGTCATGAGGATAATGTCTGACCTTTTCTTGCATAGACCCTTTTATCCCTAATGACTTACAAATTTTCTATGTACACTATCACCAAGAACACTCACCTTGGGATGAAACATGACAACTATTAAATTATGCAAGTACAGCACCACGGAACAGTTGAGGTGTGATTGCTCCCAGGAAGCAGACTTTCAGATCATGTCTCCTGCAGAACTGAAAGCTTTATACTGTATTCCTCAGGGGCAACTGTCAGCTTCTGCTTGCTCACATACCAGAGTCTCATGTGGGCTTTTATCCATCCTATTTGTGGTGTCTGTTCAGCAACTGAGGTTGCACCCTTTTGAGGGCCTCATGCTTTTCATATGAGGAATCTCCTCTGACCCTTTGCCTCTAGGCCGTACTTTTGATCCAATTCACAGACTAAGGAGTACATGCCTTGCAAAATTATTGAGGGAGGGAACTTTCAGTTGAAGAACTGAGGTTTGCATTTAGTTTTGAATGTAGCTCAGCCTGTGGTCATTTTATCTGCTCTGGGAATGAACTTTCATAGGTTATGACAGCTACTGGAAAATTTCTACGAGCAAAATGTACCAAGCTCCCCATTAACTGGTAGTTTCACAAAGGCCATTGTGGTTTCATAAATCTCTCATCTCAAGCAAGGAGGGAAGAGATGTTCTGCCAAACCTAACGGATGGCTTTTGACTGGATCTGAGTTTAGTATGGAGTCATTGCAAAGGTCAAATTGCTGGGATGGTCCATGAAGACGGACCAGTCACACAACATTTCATACCGGTTGGTGTATTGTGCATCTTTCTTTCACATGATGTCCTGCGGTAATCAAATGGAGAGATCACAAACAGGCAAATCTCTAAAATCAGGCATGGTCCTGGCAGGACGTGACCTGAAGCATGTAGCTGTCTGGCCAGCTGTAAACAGTTCTTGCCGACATGGTTGTTTCCTAATATCACTCAGAAGTCCAAAAAGACTCTTAAGACAGTGAGCTCCAGGTCAATGCTGTTGGTAGTTGGGTGATGCTATAAAAATGATCAGTTTTAAAGGTTTCTGTCTTCTAACTATCATCACCTACATCTTGGTTTGGTTTTATGCCTGCATACATGCCCTTCTGACTGGAGTCATCTTTCCTTTCATGGTTACTTGTTCAGAGTCCTTGGTAAGTTTGAATCAGGTCTTAAGATTTATTGATCTGGCCTTGGTCATTCTGTGGTGTGTTCTTTGATTTAATTTAATGACCGTAAAGCATTCAGGCATGTTGGCATGAAGGGTGCACTGGAAAAAAAATAGTGATTGATTGATTGATTGATTGATTGATTTTGTAGAGACATTGTTCTCTCCATAGTTAACAATGAAGCTCATTTTCTGTTATACCCGTTTGTGTCTTCCAGGGCATACATATCTTAACTGAAAGTAAACCAGTCTGCCTGTAGGTATGAATCATATGTGGAAGCAGTTACACTCTTGTGTAAGGATTAAAGTTGTCTATTTTAAAGATACATGCAAGCAAAAATCTTTGAAATGCAATTCAGGAGTCCCTTCTCTTGCTCTCTAAGACAGTTTGCACATCTACACACCTGGATAGCTTAGCATAGACATCTCAACATTTACTTTAACCTGTTGGTCCTGGGAAGAAGTGAATTAATATTGTTGCCTGCTTTTATAAGTCACAAATAATATTTTCCCTTTATGTCTGTGTGTGTGTGTGCATGCCTGTGTGTATGTGCACGTGCACCCTGTGGCAGAGGAGGAACAGCAGTCACCAGAAAACGCTTAGCTCAGAAGCTACTGAATGATTGTAACAGAGGGATAGAGGGAAGCAACATGAAATCAGCTCCTGAATACGCTGAAATCTACCAAAGAACAAAAGGCAGCCTAGGGAAAAAAAATAAAAGGATAGTATTCTTCCATGTCAAAAGAATTTCTGTTCCTAAGGGTAGCCAAATTGACAGGGTGTTCATTGAAGTAGATTATGTTGGTATTGGCAATACACAACCTAAATACATGTACTTTGAACCTCTCTCCATTTTTTTTACCTGAAGAACAATGTAACAAATCGTATTGGCATTTAAATTATTACTCCTGTGTGAATAAGTTAGCACCTTGGTGAGATGTCTGGGGCAATTCACATACCATTTAGAGATATGCTCTCTCCTCTCTAACAAACTGTTTGTTACACATAGTTCCCATTTTGGAAGTTTTCTTCACAATTAGAACAGCCAGAGATTTAACCCACTTTCATTCAGGGAAATTACACAGAATAGGTAGGTAGCTTTCAAAGAGATTTTGCTGGAGTACATGAGCATGCAGTGTCTGTTTCCAAGCCCTAGACTATATTAATCACATGCCTTCTGCATCTCTGTTGGATTGTCTATGAATTTAGGAAGGTCATGGATACTGTGTTCTCATGTTATAATGTCTATATGAAATGTATTCCAGCTAAACCCTTTAAGGAAAGGCAGGCAATGCAACATAACCGTCCTCAAGTAAAACTTTTTGTCTCATAATTCACCTAGCTCTCCACTACAGCTAATGAGTAAGCATTTCCCAAGGAGCTGTAAAAGAAGGAAATGGTGCTAAACTCCTTTTAAAATTATCCAGTCTAAACTAGTGCCACATGCAATAAATCAAATTGCCCTGAAAATCCTAGGTGAAAGGAAATGGGCTATGGCCCCATACCTATCAGTATTACAATGCAGAATGCAGCTGTTCTAGGAAAAAAACTAGGAATAACTTATTTCTGGCACAGTTCTGCTTCCTTACAAACTTGCTTCTGCCATACTGAATTCTCAGTCTAGCACAGATGTCGTTTTATCATCTATGTCCCACTGATGTCCCTCACCCTCTCAGTTTCTCACAGTCCCCTTCACATTTCTCACAAACCTGTAAGTTCTGTAAATCCCACCATCTCCTTCCTTCCCACAGTCGTTGCCCCATAACCATTCCTCCAATTTTTATACATCTAAACAAATTAATATTTTGCATTAGCCTCTTCGGCTTACATACATACTTTACTGTCTCCATCCAACATAGGTCCCTGTCTTAATTTGCCTATTGTCTTCAGATCTCTTCTTGAACACTTCTTATCTCCTAGCTGTCCAGCTTTCATCACTTTTTAAAATACTTACTTCACTCTGATCACCATCAGATGGGTTTCTCTCTCATCTATCCTTTCTTAACTTCTTTGATTCCCACATACTCTGAGTTTCTACATTGTTCAAAGAACATTAAGGTAGAAGAAATGAGAGGCTGGCTGTGAAAAAATGCAGAAGGACTTAATGAGACTGAGATATAATATATAATGAGACTGTGGATATAATAAATAAATCCATTAAAATATCACCTTGGTGCTCAGCAAGAGCCAAAAAAGCATGCAAACTGTAAGGAGTTAATAGGGAAGGAAGAGAGAAAAGGAAAAAGAAGGTCATTATGCTACAGGATAAATCCCTGCCGTACCTGCACCCTGAATACTGTGTGAGGATTTGGTCCATCATCTCAAATGTGACAAAGTAGAACTGGAAATGGTTTGGAGAAGAACAGTCAGGATATGCAGAGACATGGATCCTTATGAGGAACGAGTAACTCAGGCTGAAAAACAGAATGCTAAGGACGGGGAATAATGATAGAGGTGGGTAAAATCTTGTGTGGCATGTAGGTACTAACTAGAGATTATCTTGGCATCAAAGGAGGCTAGAGGGCAGAGGGTTCAGAACAGACGAAAAGGAGATGGCTTAGCTTTCAGGGCAGAGTAAGTTGTGGGAGTTCTTGCCACAAGAGATCATGGAGACTAGCAGGTACAAGGCTGTAATGGCTATAACTCAAAAATTACTAGGGACCTCCATAGAAGGAAAATCTACCCAGGACTATTAAATACAAAAATATCACATGTGGCTCAGGAAGTCCTTGAGTTGCAAATGATGAGAAGCTGGAAGATCATGCTGGGGAAATACCACGTATATCACTGCCCTTATATTCTTCCCTAGGTATTCAGTGTTGTTCTCTGGCAGAGACAGGATATTGAGCCAGTTGGACCTTTTGTCTGACCCCATATAGCCTTTGTGATGTTCCTGTGTTTGTATTCTTAACTGACTGCATGGATGCTCCTTACTTTCACCTTCCACTATAAAATGCCAAACCCCCCCTCCTGCCTACAGCAGCAAATTGAGGCTGAGCAAAAGTATCAGTCCAAGCGCATCTTTGCTGAAAAATCCTTCCTAGATAAATTTGGGTACTTACCTACTCTTTTAATCTAGTGTCAGACCAGTGTCATTGCTGAAGAGCCATTCACTCTGCAGCTCTGATCACCTGAAGCAATCTGTGCAGACCTCTTCCCTTTCACTGATTCCCTATCTCCTTCTAAATTCTCATCTTAAAACCTGACTTTGTAGCCTGCCTTCAACCTCTCCATTTCTGTCTCTCCTGGTTATTGGTCTTATGACTGAATGCTTTAATATTTTCACCATGCAAGGTCTTTATGTCACTGTTTCATGTAATTTATACCTGTGAGCTGGAGCCTTTCCCATTTCGCTTGCAAGCACAGGCCATACACTGAATAGAATCCAAAATGATCCCCACCCCCGTATTGCTTTGGGGGTTTGCCTTTATTAACAAGGATATAAGCAATAAGAAAATAAAGTTCAGCTATTTCTAAGGCTTCTCCCTCATGACTGCTCAGCCAGCATCTTAGATGGCCTCTCCCCAGCAAACCATTTTTATCTCCCTTTTACACAAGTGAACTAATAAGCCACCTACCTCAGTGAGTCAGCAGAACCCACTTAACCCTTTCCCAGAAGGGTCAAAACACGCTATCAGGATGGTTTGGCTCAGGCTTATTATAGAACCATATTCTGCCCCTCAGTCTTGAATAATTTATTTGTGCGGCAAACCTAGATTACTGTTTAAATCAAAATGCTACCCAAACAAAGGCTGTGCTGTACAGTGCGAAATGAAACCAATTACTACATCATAGAATGCTCATCTTTTACAGTGTAAGATGCCCCCTGCAGTACTGCAGAGGACAGACATTTCTGTTGAGAACAGCAGCCAGCCACAGGAAGCAGGAGAGAGATTTTTCAGAGGGAACCAGCCTTTGATAAAAAAGTAAGTTCAGTGCCAGAAGGTGTTGCACACTTTCACTTTGATCCATCAAAACTTAAGAGCTTTTCTAGACTGAAATTAAAGCAAGCTCCAAATGATCATATGCAGAGTTGTTTTTTGCAGAGCAACTTCACCAGGGATGAAGAAAAGAGGAAAATGACTATCCCAACACACATTGCAGAAATCCAAAATAAAATATCAGAATGTGGATCAAAGCCTGGAATTACACTAATTTAAAAAATACAACTCACAGAAGTATGCAGAAATAAGGAATACATTGTATTATATCGTAGTAGAAGTGCACTATAAGCCTTACAGCATCTCTGGGTGTCTGACACATTAACAAGACCATGTTCCCTGTGCACTTCAAAAATGTATTCTGAGTTTACTCAAAAAAAAAGAGAAAAAACCCCACACAAGTAAAATATGTTCTTTATCTTATTTTTCTACCCCTGTTATTGTTCAATCACCTGATTTTCAGAGTCCATTCACCTGACAATAAGTAGCTATCATTTACCATAGTCCTGGCTGCCAGAAAGAGCCATTTTTATCTTCAGAGAAGCAGGGATAATGTCTAATCAGTGAGTTATAGTTGAGAGAAATTATTCTAAGTTTAGGAAAATTGGCAGCTGCATTTTGTTATCAGTAACCATTATTTAGATAGCATTGCTGATGTGTGTGGCGTCATACAGACAAGGACAAAGACCAGGCCCTTGCCCTGTGGAGCTTATTGTCTGTATTACATGATTAAAATAGGGAGAGGTACTAGCATAATAGTAACAGTGAGCTCTAAGCATTGCAGTGGGAGGGAAAAGAGATGACAAGAAAAAGAAAGACAAAACTTCCTGTGAGAGAGCAATACTGCATCATCCCTCCATTGTCGTTTTATACTCAGCTCTGACAGAGGGTTTTGTTGTTTCAAAATACAGCCTGTACAGAAGAGGGAACAGATAATTACAGTGTAGAAATCAGAAGAAACTAGCCTAGGTGTTTATAAGAGAGAAGTGGAGGATGTTGACTGGTGACAAAGAGTTGGGTACTTTGATGTGTCAAAGACACAGTGTCATACGAACCACACAAGTGATGCTGTGGCAAGCCTGGCAGGTCATGTCACACAAGCTCAGGAGGCTCTGCAGGGCATGGAAAGACCAGAGGCACTCAACTTAGTGTACTCAGTTAACATGGAGACTGTGCTCCTTCCACTCACTCTGAAAAGTGGGCTCTGTATCTCATTATACAAACAACACATTAACTGTTACATGCCATCTAAACCTACCATCTCCTGAAAATGAGCTTCCAAGTACTACATTCAACAGACATACAATTTATCTTTGGGCGCATGGTGCCTTATACCAACACTTTAGTTATACATAATTTTATTATGAGGTCAGTTTGTGTATCACTCGTTTCTTTTAAGGCAATCATGTTGAAAATTAATACATGACAATCTTACTAGAGACATAAAAGCACAGACTTAGCTGAGCTGCATACATAAAACAAACTGAAGTCAGTACTTCAGAAACCCAGCCCAACCTAACACACCTAACCCGAACTCTGTCTCTTTAACTACATCAGAACATGAGTTTTAGATGGCTGTTAATACTACTGCATTTTTCCTTTGTTGACCCAAAGCAGGAAACAACCATACAGAGCAGAGATTACTCCATCTAATAGAAAACAATGGTACCACAGGAATACATTCACTACTGCACTGAACTTCTAAAAAGAAGGAGGCATCTTCTTTTTTCTATTGCTTCAGCTACTTAGTGAAGTAAAACAGTACATGTATGCCCCTGAACTGTCTTACTTCTGTAGACATAAGACTGGCGCAGAAAATGGAGCCTACCTGGCGATATCTTCTCAGTGGTATAAAGTAAAAAACTGATTAAGAGAGGAACATTCTTCAAGTTCCTAGAAAAGGCTGTTGGCTTCTTCCATTTATGATCAAAAAGATCCTAGGAAAAATATGTCCAGTCTTTAACAAGACTAGGAAATTGAAATAACCAAAATGGGATGTGATTGGTCTTTTGAATTGAGGTGCCACCATTACTTGCTTTTGCTGCTGAAACATTGTCTGGCTCCTAATAGCTTCTAACATCGTGCTCCTACCTACATTGATCATTTAATACTAGCATCTTCTTTCTGACAAACCACAAACACTTCCAAAACTTGACCTCTTCCCTTTATCGCTTTTGATTAAGAAGAGAACTATCTGCAGGAAATGCCCTACAAACCACAAAGGATTATCAGAAATATAATGATGAGTGATTCAGGGACTCTGTGGCTCTGCTTGTGTTCCTGTAATCTGATCTTGGTCACTCTTCCCGTCTCCGCCGGAGCTTTGCTGTAGTTTCTTCTAGTCGGCTTCTCCAAGCAGCGATAATGGCATCATCATCCATCTCTTCTTCCTCTTCCTTACGCATGCTTCGCCTGTACTGAGAGAAGTGTCTAGATGCAAATCTTTCTTCACTTTGTTCCACTTTTGCCTCCTTCTTGCCATCCTCTTCAGACTTTGAAAAGCTCTGGGTGAACTTTCTCTTAGCTCCAAATTCTGACGTGTCTGACCTGGCCTCCTCTTCACACGCCTCCACATGATGAGATCTAACTCGACTCTGTGTAGATGGTTCAGGGGATTCAGAGTCAAAGGATGGTTCAGGTGTTCGTCTGAAAACATGCTGCTCTGGACTCTTTTCTCTGGAACTTGTTGTCTCACTGACCCTTGACCTTGTGAACTTATACATCTTTTTGTCCTCTGTTGCAGAAGCAGAGGAAAATCTTGACATGGTTCTCAGGGAATCTCCATTTGACTCATAGGAAGAACAGCTGTCTAGCTCTTCTCTTTGGGATCTGGAGAATCTGTAACTGGATGTTTCAGAATCCATCTCTCTAACTTTGGATGATCTGCTATATTTCTCTCTAGCCTTCTCACTTTGATCATAATATGATGGTGGTTCTCTTTCTGCTTTCAGGCCACTGAGCCACTTGGTAATATCAGTCTCTATCTCTGACTTCAGTGCACCCGTGTTTGCAGGTTGACTGGACAGATCAAAGACTGCATCAGTTCTGTCAAGATCTGCTTGCAAGAGGCGCCTGTGGCTGTTTGTTGTACTCTCTCTATCATCTTCTGTTTCATTTTCCTCTCCTTTGGTAATCTTCTTTTTAAATAAAGTGCTGCGTTTATTGTCTGAGATCACCTTTTCAATTTGATAATCTGACATTTTCTCTCTCATTTCCATTTGCATCTCCTTCTCCTTCCTCCTGAGTTTCTTCAGGTCAACATCATCAGCAAAGAGGCTGTAGAGCGGCTTGCTTGTCTGTGTTGTCTTCATGTTTGAACTAGTCCCTTCAGTCCTTGCACTCACTGAGGTATTGCAAGACAGGACAGATAGAGATTCAGCCCTGTGCATGTCCTGCTGGCGAAGCTGAGAGGTAGCAAGAGATAAGCCACTCTGAGCACTGAGAAGAGAAACCTTATCATCATCTACACGCCTGCCAAGGTCACCTGACATTACGCTGGAGGCCATTGCAGACGATGGGTGGGACAGCATCATAATCTCATTTTGCTTTTGAGCAATAGTTTCACTGACAACATTAGCGATCCAGTTCTGAATGCTTGCCATGGATATTGTGTCACCTGGGCCAACTGGGAGATTGGGAGGGGGTATACGTGGCATCTGAGGCTGCATTGCCCCTGTGCTGCTCCTGGTCTGTGATAAAGATGAATGATTTGTCTGCATGCTCAGTGCAGAAGCTGCATCCTCAGCACCGCTTGCAGAAGGTGCTGAGGGACAGAAAGCTGACAGTGGGATACTCCCACTCATCATACTGTCTGTCTCCCAGCTGCACATGGACTGGCTTTCTTCTAAAATTTTCTTTGAACGTTCAAGGAGCTCTACACGCCTCTGCTTCTTTTTGGCTGTAGCAGAATCCTCACTTTTGGCAAACTCCACAAATTCCTCCTTGCTTTCACTGCCCACCTTCTTCTGCCGCTTCATTTTCCAAGCCTGGTAAGCAGTCAGGTTGACATCTGACAAACTCTTCGCTTCTGTCCCCTCCCTGTCTGCCTGGCTTCCATCTTCTGCTGGAGATGGTGCAGAAGATGATGATGATTCTAAATCCTTCTTGTGAAAGCCAAACTGTATCCTCTTGACCTTCCACCTTTCTAGAGGAGTCAACTTGTCTTTGTTCTTTTGGCAGAAATTGTAAAAGGAGCTACTGTCTGAAAACACGCTCTCCTCATCCACATCCCTCTCCTTTCTTCCTGTTTCTGGAGATTGTCTCTCCCCAACAATTTTCTTCTTAAAACGATACCTCTGAGCAGCTTCCTTCTCAATCTCCAGAAGCCTCTGGTTCCACATGTCCCAGGTGCTCTCTGAAGACATAGAGCCTGTGCGGCTCCTCCTCATCCTGCTAAAGCTACTGGCTTCCAGCTGTTGTTTTAGGGTTCGGATCTCAAAACTGCTCACACTCTCAACATCACTGAATTCACCTGATGGGTAAGGTCTTCCTCCCATGCTGCAATCTCCATCCTCCTCCCTGGGTGGACCTTCCATTTGGTATTTCTCATTTCTGCGCTGCCAGTCATGGATCCTCTCTTCCACATTCTCCTCAGATTGTTCCCCTTCCTGATCCAGAAGCTTTGGAGATGTTCTTTCATGGTTAACTCCTGGTTCCTTTGCTGGCAGGCCTTGTTTCTTCCTCCATTCCTCATACAACTGTTCTTCTTCCTCCTCACTGATGAGGGTGGAGTGTTTGGAAACCCAGCTAGTTTTTCTCACCGATGAAGAGCTCATAAAACTACCCAGCAGGCTGCTGGTGTCCTCCTCTTCTACTGTGATGGAGTGGGCTTTGGCTCCCATGATGCTTTCTGAGTCCCCAACTCCAGACAGACGGGAAGAGGTCCCTGCATGGACAACAGGACTTTGACTAGGAGTGACTTCTTCATCTCCAGTACGCTCCGACTCTCGTTCCTCCAACAACTGCTCGTTGAGCTCCCTTAGCTGTTTCAGAAAGCCATCATTGGGGTAAATGGCACGCTTCTGTCTCAGAGTCATCAGAGCCTCCAGAATGGTCATATGGTGGTAGATCATCAGGTAAGCAGCCACCAGCACAGCTGAGCGACTGATTCCCATTTCACTGCTGACAAGGATTTTGCCTGCAGATATTGAATATAAAAGTAATTAGCTATTTCCAATAACATAGAGAGTTGCTCTGATATGTAGCACAAAAGCATTCTCTGAAAAGTGTTAAAAATTAGACAGATTGTATGCTTCAGTGACTGAAACCAATACGAAATATTTTTTAGCTTTGTCATAATAAAAATCTAGATATATATGAATAAAAACCACATTAGTTTCAAAAGCTGTTGGCAGGCACATTTTGAAACAATCTAAATAATATCTGTATTTTCACCTATACACTTCACTCCCCTGAATAATCAAAAAGCTTATAATAGGTATTAGAAAGACAAGAGATACAGTGTTCTTGACTTGCTGGCTGACCTCGGGTAAGACATTTAAGCTTTCCATGCTTCAGTTTCCCCATATGTAAAAAGGGAGATATCAGCCTCCAGGAAGGTATTGGGAGGATAAGCAAATAACTTATTTTTTAATAAGACACCTTAGAGGACTTAAATACAATTTTATATTAATTTAATTATATTTTTGCCAGAATCCAGAACTGTTGTTTTGTAAGGTGCACTTAAACAGTTACTAGTAGACTGGTTGCAGGCTAGAGTCACCTCAGAACAGGAGAACCAAGCAACTAGCAGAAGAGAGATGATTTTGACTTTTAACAAACTGATAAAGCTGCTCCAAACTACTGGTACCCACTGTTCAGTAAATAGTGACTGCAAGAGCTAGAGTCAAAGCTGAGGGTCTGCTTATTTCATGGCATTTACACAGAAACCACCTCTTCCAGAAAACTAAGCTTTGGCACAGAAGAATTTTTTTTTAAAGTTACTTTTATAGAAAATTACAGTTAAAGAAAAGCTTGTAAATATGAAGAGAGCTTAAATGAGGCTCTGCTAGTCTGCAAGTAACTGAAATTACTGTTCCTAAATGTGTGATAAACTCCAGTTTAATCAAACTGTTTGCACTGAAACTTAATGAAGCCCGTTTAAACACCACCTTTCTGACTGTCGATATGTTACTGCAAGTATTTACCTATTGTACCTATTCCTACAATCCTGAAATGTCTTTTACACCTTTCTTAGTATTAGAAATCTCCGTTGCCATCCAAGTGTTTTAACAGCCAGTAAAGGCTAACAGCTCACCAAAGGGTGCAGATCTCATTCCTCTGCTTTCTTTCAAGGCTCCTCTGTGTCCCTGCTTCCTTTCTTGTGTTGACCGACCCTGGTGCTCACCTTTAATGAGCCAGTTCAGCTCACTAACCCCATGGAAAACCATATTTTCCCTGTTGGGCTGTTGTTTTTGCTGGTTTAGCGAGTTGAAGGGCCGATGAATGCCAGCAGCAGTAAGCATTTGTGCTGTGCCAAGGGTAGCAATGGGAGTTATGAGGAAGAATATAGATGGGTAGAGTGTCCCTCCTTGTGGTGTTGGTGGTGAGCTACTAAAATTGGCTCAGCTTCTCTCGCGTACTAACAAAACTTCTAACTTTTCTTACTGTCACTTCTACTAGGAGGTAAACTGTTGTCTCTGTACAAAAATTAAAAGCATTGAATACATATATGAAGAATATCAGTGATATCACTGATTGTGGTGATCATTTTCATATTGAATTCCATAAAGATATTTCTAACTGTCCACTGAAGCCCCAACAAAATGACCAGTATGCGCTGGAGGCCCACTGAATAACACTTGCCATGGAGCTGGAGTCCAGCAGATTATACAGTAGCTTGGGTGCAGACATCCAGGGGTTCAACCCAGCTGTTTGGATTGTTCTAGTAAATCAGCCTTTTGTAGTAAGCATCCTGGCAAAACTGAAACTTGCAGTGTACAGGAATATATCAATATATATTGTGTTATAGAATATAAATATAAAAAATATATTTATTGGAGCAGGGCTTCACCTCATTGCAATAGGAGGGTTCTTTCAAAGCACATGAGGGAGGTTGCTCACAGCCAGTTTGAGTCCAAAGACATCAGGCTTCCAGCAGGGGCTGCCAGGCTGCCTCCTCTCACTAGTTTGCCCTCTCCTGTTTTGTATGAGGCATGGCAGAAATGGGCAAGAAGTGTTCACCGCAACTGGATGCAAAGAACAAAGTATCTGCCTTCTACCCAATTACAAATGTGGCATTGGCTGTTTATCAAAGTAATGTTTCCACCCATTAATTCCCAAGCATTCTGGAACCCCTGTAATCTTTTCCTCTTACCCCTGTAAGTCAACAGTGCTTCGTCAAGGAACTCTGCAGCTGGACGGAAGTGTTTGGAGATATCCATATCTGGAAAATCATCCACTTCAATGCCCAGGTATTGGATATTCAGACCGTTGTAGAAATCTGGTCCTGTGTATACACCTGTACCATGAGCTGCATTCAAGATATGCGTGATCCCCAGTCTCTTCAAACGGCTTTTGTTCACTGCAACACTTCTTCAGAAAAGAAAAAAAAAAAAAGATGTTAGATATCAGTGCTCCTATTTCAGGTAGGAAAGAAGCTGAATGCTACAAGGTCTACAGAGCTCCCAGTCTGTGTTACTTATCCAATACGTGGCTCCACTCAGACCTTAATGTCCTTTGAGAGTTCTACACGTATTTCTCTCCAGTACTCACTGCCAAAAGAAAATGAGGAACCTGCACTCAGCAGTACAGCTGCATGTTCAGTTTCCACTCCAGCCTGATTTTAAACTCATCTTGCCATCCTAGGTTCAGGCTGTTTACTTATTTCTCAATTTTTATCACTCTGTAATTGAGGCTTTACACTAGATCCCCTTCTAATTCTGTCTGGTCACTTGCACAGGGGTCTCAGACAAGCTGAGCCATGATACAGAAGACCTAATCATTTCCCCTGATACATGCTACAGCATTTCTTAACTTTCTTTTACATAACAAAGACTTTAGGCCCAATTTCAGGCCCAAATTCCAATCAGAACAGTGTAATTTGGGCTCATTTGCCTTTTCTTCTACTAAATTGTCAAAGAATTAAAATAGCATAGGAAAGCTGCTGATTCTATTCCAGAAGTATTTACTTTTCAGCACACAGAGATCTTTGTGAGCATATTCTGAAAAACACTTTGGGGGTCTCTGGGGATGAAAGGTATTAGATGCATGTAATACATGTTATGGCTTCAATGGTTCCATCTGACCCTTCACTGGGAATCTTGGGCAACTTGATGACAAAAGCTGACACTCACTTTTCTGCTATGAAGACATTAGGCCAGACTTCATCCACAGCATCCCTGGGGGTCTCCAGCCTGTCCTTTACAAGTGCCCTCTGCAAGTCCATCACACACGGCGTGTTAAACAAGCTGGTGTCATCAATCTTTTCCTTAACTCGGTTGTACAGGTCTTCCACCATCAACTGCTGTGCAGACTCTAACATTCCTGGACACACTGAATCTACCCTGGCGTCCTTTGTCTTCAGTTCTGGAATAAACTGACATTGTAACTAAAAGCATATAAAACCAAAGCAAATATATGACCTGTCATTCTTTGTTCCTGGGACAAGCCTTGTGACTTTCTTTTGTTCCCAGTAACATCACACTCTCCTGTGTGCAATGTGTGCATGCACATGCTTATCTAGTAGTCTCAGGGTAGTTAGCAATGGGAAGAAGATACTGCACTGTCCTCAGTCCAGCGACCCACCCTGGCCAAAGGCCTGGGAGTTAAAGGCACACTCATTCTAGCCCCAGAAGAATGCAGTTGCTCTCTACAGCTTCCTGAGGAGGGGAAGTGGAGAGGGAGGTGCTGATCTCTTCTCCCTGGTATCCAGTGACAGGACATGTGGGAATGGTTCAAAGCTGCGCCAGGGGACTGGAAAATAGAAGCATGTCTTTACCGAAGGGTGGTCAAACACTGGAAAAGGCTTCCTGGAGAGGTGGTTGATGCCCCATCCCTTCCAGTGTTTAAGAGGTATTTGGACAACACCCTTAATAATTTGCTTAAACTTTTGGTTAGCCCTGAAGTGGTCAGGCAGTTGGACTAGATGACCATTGTAGGTCCCTTCCAACTGAAACTTTCTATTCTATTCTATTCTATTCTATTCTATTCTATTCTATTCGTTTCTTGCAGTGAGCAACCAGAAATCAAACTGTATTCACCACTGCAGTACATGATGCTAACACGGATTCATTACACAGCTTCAAAGGAAGTCAGCAAACCTTTCGGTAAATTGTTATTTCTTTATGGTTTTCACCTCTACCTCAGATGGGTTTTCTCATAAAGGCTTTTTTTTGTCGTTTTAGGATCTCTGGATGAGAAAGGCAAAACAAGCGCAACTCAAGTCCCTATTACTCATATAGTTCTTTTACCAGTCCACCTCTTACCTTCTTTGATTATTTGTTTGGCAGCCACAGCAGATGACAGATGGATTGGCTCCATGAAGATACTCTCTGTATCAGTGTCCGATATCACTGAATACCTGCCAACCAACCATACCACCTATTAGGCAAATGCCCTCCACGAGATCACATCTTCAGGACTTGAGCCCTTCTCACCCATTCCAGAAGAGAGCAGCAGGGAACTGGAGCAGTGAGGAGCCTTTGATGGTAGAAGAGAAGCCCCAGCTCCTCTCCCACCCCTCACTCCCACCCTGCTCTCCAGCATGGTGCTACAGGCTTCAAATATGCCTTGGTATCCAGTGTTTGCAGGATGTAGACAGGTCCCATGGGGAGGAGCTGCAGTGAACTGGGAGTGGAAGAGAATTAACTGGTGGAGAAGTTTTTGGGTAGAGAAAATCGGTGTCTGGCTTGAGACTGAGAGGGGGATGGACTGCAAGGAATAGTTTCACAGGTAGCTCTCACTTAGACATAAACAGACATAAACTAAGTAGAATTTGTTGAACAACTGAAAGCAGATTATACCAGAAAACAGTAGGGTTTGTTTTTTTTTCTGTTAGCTAATTGCCTGCAACCATCCTTTGAGTTATCACAAGCTGCAATGCAAACATTAAGTTTGAAGCCTGTGAAATTCCCCCTCACTACTCAGTACATTGGTCACTTCATAGCATGAATCTGTGGCCAGTCTCTCCAGTCACATCATGTTTAACTGCAGGTGAGAAATAAGCCATGAAACCCACAAATACCTTTGAAGGGAGTTCTTTGACACACAGCATGATTTACATAATTTAAACAAAAAGGGACACAATCTTGAAAAGAAATATATTTCCATGTGAGTTCACCTCTACGGTCCAAGCAAATCTTCTCTTCTTATTTAGACCATCCTAACAAAATATTTTACAGAGAATGTGCCCAGCTTTTTCCTTGATGCATACCCTCTACATTTCCTTCTAAACAGATGGTACAGATCATCAGGACAAGATTGCTGCCGTCACCAAAGCTATCTGGCAATGCAGGCTTGAGGTACTTGCAACACACTGTTTATTTGTGTTTAATTAAAGCAGGAGAGGGAGGGTGATCACTGTGCAGTCAGGGCACAGCAAAGTGTCTGGAGAGCTAAACTGCTTTCATTCTCCAGAATCAAAATGGAGGGCACAGCCATCAGAATCTGCTTAATGGGCTCTTCTAGGTCATTTAGTTGGGTTCCAGCACTTGTCAACCGTGACTAAAAGTAATCCTTTTCCAGCTCTTCAAGGGAGTTTATGAGATGAGCAAGGGGAGCCTCCATCTCATTTACAGGAGATGACACAAATTTGCAGCTATGCCCTGCCTTCAATTCCTTTTGCTATAAAGGTTGCCTCCAAGCTCAATAAAAAGATAACAGTTGGTGATAATCCACGACCACAGCCTCAACCCATTTTACCTGTAGCTGCCCCAAGCATGCGTGAAATGCAGGTGCAGACCTGCCCAAGCCTGGATGCTGCAAGAGCCTCCCTGTGTTTAGAAAGGACCTTGCCATTTTCATCACTGCTTTTGGCATTGACAGCAAGAAAAAAAGGAGGGGGGGGGGAAAAAAAGGAAGAAGAAAAAGGAAGGGAAGGGAATAAAGTGGAGAAGTGCTTCTGTTCATTTTGAGTGTCTGATGTGCAGTAGGAGAGTGATTTACCAAGTTCAATACATAATTTTATGTTATATATATGAGCTCAGTGAACTTTCTAAACAATTTTTAAATGCATGTAGTTAAAAGAAACGAAACAAGCACTCCGACTTTCATTTTTCTGCAGTGCCCCACAGTTAATGGGAAACATTGCATAACCTCCTACTTGTTGAGAGCCACTGGGGCAGGTTCTTTTCAAACTTAAACCCTACTCCCTGCCTTCAGCTAAAGCATCTTGAAGTGTACAGAAAGCCCCTCAGAGCATGTTGCTTTAGGAAAGCATATAAAGGGATGTATTTTTCCTTGTGTTAGGAGAAAACCCATCTAATCATGCTTGTTTTCCTTGAGGTAACTCAATTTCTGACAGCCTCCTGTTCAGTGCCTGAAGCCTGTAGCTAAAGATGGCTCTGAAACAAACCCAAATCCAAAGACCCTCAGTCCTTCTGGGGATGGGAAAGGCTAGTATCAATAAAATCCACAGGTCCTTATAATGGCCAGAAAGATGGGGATGAAATTGGGAAGAGGTGAAATCTGGATCAGAAGTTTCAGCGTGGGGGTGGATGTGAGAGGATGAGGTCGGGAAGTGCAACGACACCACCCCTTAGTAACACTTTCTGCAATTAATCCCCCCCCATGTGCGTATACACTCTCAGCAGGGTGGATTCATTAAAGCCTGAGTCCTGCCTCTGCGGTCTCCCTGCTGGCACACTAACCCCCGCCTCAGGGAGGGGAGGGAAGCCCTGGGCTTCATGCTTCATCCAGGTGCCTGGGCAGAGAGGAGGCAGTGGAAGGGGAGGGAAGGCAAGCTGATCTACCACATGCCACCGGGAGACCATGGCGGTGGCGGGACCGTTGGGGGGCCCTGCCACAAGCATACTCACCTGCTGGGTGAGGGGCTGCGGAGATAGTGGGCCTGCACGGCTTTCACATCTGGTCCCTCATCCTCCTCATCGGGCACCACCTGCTCACTGTCCAAATCTCTTCTGCTGGCCATGGCAGCTGCAGGAGGATCCACTACAAGGGGAGCACAGCAGGAGGGAGGGCCGTTACAGAGGTCTGCGCAGGAAGCCATCCCCTGGTCATGGGGCAGTGGTGGCAGCGGGGGTACTGCAGAAGAGGCTCCCACATCTTGCTCTCACAACCCTGCGAGCAGTACTTGCTGCCCACCAGCCGCACTGGCCCCTCTGCCAGGGTGCCTGCCGTTCCCG
>NW_010137910.1:26487-36407 GCF_000699245.1 Pterocles gutturalis
CCTGTGAGTAAGCATGCAGGAAGGAAGGGGTGGCGGGGCAGAAACTCTATCCTCCCCCTGGCCTGTTCAGCCCATGCAGGGTGGCTGGAAGGAGCTCTGCACAGCCAGAGCTGGACTGGAAGGAGCTTCAGGGGCAAGAAACATGAGACTTTGCTTTCCCAAAATGAAACACTCCTAAAGCTGAAGGCCAAAAGCGCTTTAAAGCTTGTGACTTTGTCCTTGTAATCCTTTGTGGGGAATGTGCCTTGCCCACCCTGGGCATGAGCCCCATAGCTCAGTTAGGAGCATGAAAACACGGCAGCTGCCCCTTCCCCGGGTCTGGACAGAGCGACTCCCGCCTCGCTGTGCCATGACAATTGCTGGCGGCTCTGAAGGGCCCCAGCAGCCGGGCCCAAGCCAGAGAACTGCAGCCATGTGCCACCAACAGGGCTGATGAGTGGCTGCCACTCATGAGGCAGTGAGCAGGGAGGCAGGGGAGCAGGGAAAGGGCACTTACCCCCTGTGCTGGGATGCCTCCGCGGCAAAGGACTCCAGTGAAAAGGGCAGGAAACCTGGAAGGGAGAAGTACTGGGGGGAGAGAAATCAGCTGCCCCCTCTCGCTCTCTCTGAGGCTTCTACGTCAAGGGGCAGGACAACTGTCGGCACCAAACCTTTATCAGCTTTCTAAATTTAGCGTTGTCCTGACGCTGGCTGCTGGACTGCACAGGGAAAGAATTCAGTGCCTCATAGACGGCAGCTGGTCAAGCACTTAACTCCTTCCCCGCTGTGGGCTGGATCCTCCAACATTTCGCAGTTGTAGGAGGAGCCCAGACAAGAACCCAGAGCCAGTGAGGCTGGACCTCTGCCTGCAGGGAGACTTCAGGCAGCTGGGACCCCACCAGGCGCAACCCGCCTACTGGTATGAGCTCTGATGTCCTCGGGAAACGCCATGTGGGATGAACCACTCCAAGCTTACTAGAAGCAAGCTACCTATCAACTACCTAGACTTCTGTAAAGTCTTTGATACAGCCCTCCCCCCAAGATTCTTACCTCTAAATTGGAGAGATATGGATTTGATTGGTGGACTACTTGATGGATAAGGAATTGACGGGATGGTTATGTCCAGTTATAGTCAATGGCTCAGTGTCTAAATTCAGATCAGTAACAAGTGGTGTCCCTCATGGGTCCATATTGGGACCAGTACTGTTCAATGTCTTCATTAATGACATAGACACTGTGACCGAGTGCGTCCTCAGCAAGTTTGTGGATGACACCAAGCTGAGTGGTGCAGTTGATTTGCTGGAGGGAAGGGATGCCATCCAGAGGGATCTTGACAGGCTTGAAAGGTAGGCCCATGCAAACCTCATGAAGTTCAACATGGCCAAGTGCAAGGTCCTGCACCTGGGTCAGAGCAATCCCCAATATCAGTACAGACTATAGAACAAAGGGATTGAGAGCAGCGCTGTGGAGGAGGACTTGGGGATACTAGCAGATGAAAGATTGGACATGACCTGGCAGTGGGCACTTGCAGCCCAGAAAGCCAATTGCATCCTGGGCTGCATCAGAAGAAGGGTGACCAGCAGGTCGAAGGAGGTGATTCTCCCCGTCTACTCTGCTCTCATGAGACCACACCTGGAGTACTGCATCCAGTTCTGGGGCTCCCAGCACAAGAGGTAGACCTGTTGGGACCAGGTCCAGAGGAGGGCCACCAAAATGACCAGAGAGCTAGAACACCTCTACTACGGAGAAAGGCTGAGAGTTGGTGTTGTTCAGCCTGGAGAAGAGAAGGTTTCATTGTGGCCTTTCAGTATACAAAGGGGGCTTACAAGAAATACGGAGAGAGACTTTTTACCAGGGCCTGTAGTGACAGAACAAGGGGCAGTGATTTTAAACTAAGAGGGTAGATTTAGATTAAAGGATGAAATTCTTTACAATTAGGGCAATGAGACACCAGAACAGGTCACCCAGAGAAGTTGTGGATGCCCCGTCATTGAAGTGTTCAAGGTCAGGTTGGATCGCGTTTTCACCACCTGATCTAGTGAAAGATGTCCCTGCCCACTGCAAGGAGGTTGGACTAGATGATCTTTAAAGGTCCCTTCTGACCCAAACCATTTTTTGGTTCAATGATGGTATGGTTAGCTGATTTTTGTTCTTGGAAGAGCTAGGACTGAGGTACACTGTTGTCTTCTATGATGCATTTTCAAAGAGGAAACTTACAGTTCCCATCTCTTGATGCCTCAGCAAAGCTCATGGGCCAGGCTGCTCCAAGGCAGAACCAGATGAAAGCCTAAGTTCTATTTACCTGTACTGCGGGCTCCAGTTCTGAGTCATGCGATGACATCCCACTGTTGATTCCTTTTGCAAACAAACAAGCAAACAAGAAAGGAAGTGGAAAAGACAACTGACCTATCTCATACCACAGATACCTTTGCTGCTGCATCATGCTGCTGCTTCATGCATAACCCCCTTGCTTCTTACTTGAGTGCTGCACCTCCACATGGGGATGGGCCCACATCTACAGGGATGCCCCATCATAGCAGGAACGAGCTGTGAAACAGGCACCCTAGTCTTTGCTCACAGCCTAGACTTGTGTTGTTAATACAGTTACTGGGGTGAGCAAGCAGGAACAAGAGAAAGTGGTATATTAAATCTCGAGTGTCATATCAAGGGGGAAACCCGATTACAGTTTTGAAATGATCGTAACAGTTCCATGTACCAAAAGAGGATGAATTGTGTTGATCCTACAACTGCCTCCTCTGGGCAATGCAAGTTTTAGCTGCTTCTGTAATGCAGTGCTACATGTGTTTTTGTTAATTACTGCTAATTGAGGCTGGAAGTGATCTAAAGACATTTGCCTATGGACTCCCTCATTACTGGAGAACAGAGTTTTCAAAGGACCTAAATGTTGTGGGAGCACATATACCATTAATACCCAAAAAACCCTGATGCTTTTAAGTCACTGAGCTGCTTCTGAAAATTCTGTTTGTGAATCTTTAGGCTACAGCTGCAATAGGGTATGCTGGCTAGACCTGAAAGCCCTGCCATGCCCACCGCAACCGTTTACACGTAGAGATGCCAATAGGATTGCATATGTTGCAGACTTGTGGAGAACACACAGACAGCAGGCAGCCTGGCAGCTCTTTCTCACTGCTTGTTACAAGTTGTTGCTTTATGGGATCAAGATGACCATGCAGAACAGAAGCAAGAATGCGAGAAATCTTTGCTCATGAATGTATGAACAGGCAAACATAGCAAAAGTAACAAGCTGTAAGTGGTTGGACATCTGTCACTGGTGATTAATATACCCATGCACAGATGAAACTCAACTGAACATGGTCAAGTGTTGTCCTCTTAGGTGGGAAAGATGAGAACTTGATGGAAGATTCCTCTTTCTCTGTCTTAAATTAACAGGATTTACTATCATTTATAGAGTTAGCACTATGCTACCTATGAATTAATCCTCATTGGCTTTTATAAGTGAGCCTTATGAGAGTATGTATTTTTGGCAACACAGTGAAGCCACCCTAATTTCATATTAAAGCTTTTCATGTCAATGACAGTTTCATTGAAATAAGCTAATAATATCCCCTAAAAAACCTATATATCAGGAAAAAGAGTCCCCAGAGTTGCAGCCATCAGCAAAAATAAGATTTGAAGGGTCTGCATTGCCCATGGGTGAGTCATGAAGAAGTCAACGTGTGTCAGTCTATGCTAAGACATAGGTCTGTGTTAGCCTCAGTAGGGCCATGGCAAAGCCTTGGCAGTGTTGCTGGTACCTATGGCAGTTCTTTTAGCTGAGGTGCCAATGCCTGTGAGTTTTGGCAGTTCACAGTAGAAAAGGAAAGAAAGTCAACCCAGAAACAAAATAAAAATCTCTGAAAATTGCCAGCTGTCCCAGTCTTTGAGTTTGGGCAGCTCTACTGACTTCTCATAGGTAAACTGTACATTTGGATCCTGGGTTATCAACAGCTCCTGAAGCCCCCAAAAAGAACTGTCAGGGAAAACTAACAGGATATAAGTGCCTAAATACCTTTTCCAATCAAGGCCTAAATAACTAACAAAAGCAATACATGAAGTGCATCTAAACAAGTGTCTTAATATCAGATTTATGTACGTATCAGGTGTTGAAGCATATGCTCTGTATGATACCTAGGAAACCAGTCTTATTTAGCTAAGTCTCCAAAACAACAGAACATTATCAATCTCAGCTCCAACTTACTTACTTGTAATGCACCTGAGTGGCTGATAGAGGCAGGGTAAAACTGTTCCCACAGGGAATCGTTTCCAGTTAAGGCAGCCTGTCCATGTTATGGACCATGAGACAAAATCCAGTACCTGTCCCTCCTCCCCAGCCCAGTGGAACAATACACACACCAATATGCTTGGAGAGGATGCACCTTGTTACTTTTACAGTTAAATAAAAAATCATGTGAACATAGTTCATTTGTTGCAGGGTTAACATGCAGTGCTTAATCTACGTACCATCTTCTATACAGTAGGGTTACTAAACTCAGACCTGCTGTAGGTATTTGAGGAACTACTGTTATAGGCACTGTTTTCAGCTTAACTCTGCAAGTTCTCTCTATTGTGGGTTTTTTACTAGCCAGTTGCTGAAGTTAAGAAAATAGATTAAATCCGCAAGCAGTGGGATTAACAGGCCGGGTTTCCAATGGACGTGTGTCCTGCAGTGCAGGTGCCAGAGCACGATCAACATCCCTCAGAGTCATGAGCTCTTGACCCCTGTGACTTCTCAGTATACCATATTTCCCTATCTATCTGCCTGGCTGTGAAAGAGATAAGACATACCACAGTTAGGTGCATCGGCTGTGCCAACACCGATTCTTGGATTGGAAGACAATGATTAATGCCTAAGAGGTACCATTAATTTAGATTTCTCTCTTATCCCAACTGATTGGGATTGCTGATTTTTGTGAGACTGAAAGGAACTTCCCATCTTTAAGGTTATTATTCATCTGTCAAGTTTAGCTGAAATCAGTCAAGTGGATTTTGAAATTATCAGGAAGAAGAGAAGTTGTATAAATGATAGTGAAAGTCTTATTTCTGTGAAGAGGATAATGGCAACCTTACCAAGTTGGACAGTAGCCAAGTTCTTCTGGGGAACAGTCAAAGCTGTTATGTACAGAACTGAGAATTAACAGAGGCAGTATGGGCAGATGATGTACAGTGACAGCATTTCTGTCATTATCTCTGTTCATCAGATTCAGCTAAAATATTAAATGAGCAAAATCAAAAGTGTGAAAGCTAGAGTAGAGATCCTACATGTCTCTCCCTGGAGGCTGTGGGATAAAGTCACAAAGATCTTAAAGTCTTTAAAGGAGGTAAAAATTTAAGAACCTCATCCTTGTGGGGAACCTCATCCTTGTGGGCTCTACAGAGAAGAAAGGAGACTGCTGACCTTCCTCCAGTTTTGTTTACATCTCAAGTCATTTGCAGTTAGCATTTAGAGGTTAGCAAGCTGTTTTTGGAAAAAGGCTCACCTCTCTTTGCAGGGTCCTTGTCTTCTCCTAATGCCTACAGCCTACTGAAGATAAGACGCATACAGCAGGATGGATTTTTCTACTGGCTCTCCTCATTTGGAAGATTGCCAAATAATACAGTTTGTGTACTCCAATGTGCTTTAATTTGCTTTGTGCTAGCAGTTTGTTTGAAGAGAACTGAGGTTATACATCAAGCACAGAAGTATAGATTGTCCTTCCTATCAGCGGGATTCGATTTCCAGTCACTCATAAGTTTCATTGTTTTGGAGGTGTTTTGAACAACTGCCATACAGACAAAAAGGTGGTCTTTAGCTTGGCTTTGGCAGGCTTATGATGCAAGTATGGGATCGACACAAGATCAGGAACCAGATCCACCCTACTGGAATAAACACAGGTATCTCCAGTGTAGACACTCACTTTTGAGGTAGCCTCCTTCAATAATCAAAACAGAGTTCATCAGTATTAGCACTGCATTGTGAGTACGATTCATTTAATCTGAAAAAGATGTCTGAAGACATGAAGTCCCTATCCAAGATGCCTAAAATGATCACTCACACCTTAAAAGTGACTTTGTCTCTCAAATGGCTAGCAACAGAGCAGGGATAGAGACATCCCTTTCTGCCTATTGGCAGTGAAAAGTTTAAAAGACATGCTAGCCAGCTGCACTCAATTAAATGTCATGTCAAATATTTGCCTGAGCTGCCATCAGTTCTCTTTTCTTCTTCAGTCAATTATAGTAGCAGTTATTTGTGCTTTCCAAGTGCCCATCCAGAATACGTGAGCAGTGGCTGGACTTTCCCTGGGCATGCCTCAGCAGATACGAAGCTAGCATGCTACAAGCCTCTGATTGGTTTCTCTAACAGCCTTTTTCAGCAGAAAGGTAGGAAGTGCCTTTGGTACATATAGCTGTTGGGCAGGTCACACGTTGGGAGAGTTGAACAATAGACATAAGAGCATAAGAACCTGGCTCAGATGCATCTCACTTATATTTAGATAACCCATTACTCATCAAATTCTCATAAATCACATATTCATACAGGTATTTAAAGTAAGTGGAGTTAAGCACCTCAGTTCCTTAAAGCCTGGATGTGGGCAGCTGCCTGCATTGTGAAACACTTCAATATCTTTTTAACTCTGTCACTAGGCTTCCTTAATAAATATTTAAGATGAATGAGGCTTATCCTCCCCTGGTTATATGCCATCACATGCATGACTTCAACTGCTGTATTGTACGCTCACTGTCACCGCACCCTTTGGTTTGCCTCTTCTCTTGCTTTATGTATCTGCATGTTAGGAGAAACTGGGAAAGGAAGTTTAATTGAGGAAGAAAGTTCACAATTGGGAAAGGAGTTCGCAAGTCTCCTCTCCTGGGCAGAGAGCAGCAAGCGATGTCGAAGCCTACTGGTGATCGGGCTTGTCATTCTGCCTGGGAGGGGAGTGGCAGACCTGAGCAGAAACACTTTAAAAGACTGAGGAAGTGAACCTCTGATGCCACTGTGAAGCAGCCCTTCAGCTAAAGCCAATTACTTACCCAGCCACCTAGAGATTACAAGGAAGAGCACCTTGAGGTGAAACGAAGGAGAGGAGGACGGCAATGCAAAGACTTTGGCTGTTCATTTTCAGTGCAAGTGAGTACTAATTTGGTTATGTCCTCAAGGGCTGGGTAGAAGGAAACAGCACGACAAAGTCCCGAGTATTCCAGTGGACTTTGTGTGTTTCTTTTTTGTTTAGTCAAAGTTCCTTCATGTTTATGATCAGGCAGGTGTGTTTACCATCTCTGTGCTTAATGTCCAGGCTCACAGGCATGTTCTAAATCCACAAGACAGTGTTAGGAGCAGGAAAAGAAGGCTATTCCTCATGCAGCTGGAAAATATTTTTTAAAAACAGTTTTAATGGTTTTCATTAAATACAATGTTTATTTCTGAAGAAGAAACTTCCTCAACTGGAAGTAGAAAAGTCTCTGCATGTAGCATACATCTCCAAAAAATTAAATCCTACTGTCTATATGTACTCCAACACTATTTGTGATCTCTATATGTTATTCACATCGAGGGGATGCACAATGATCCCTAATAACACGTCTAAATCAGCCAGCTCGCCCTTGGCCTTCATCACAGACTTGTCCTTTCTCATCCTGCCTTGCAGAGCCTGAAGTCTCCGTTCCACTGTTTTCTGACCTGTCTCGTCTTCTCATACCAATACTCTTACACCTTCTTCCAGGCTTCAAGCAAAGCTATGCACATGGAAATTGCTTGTTTTTTTTTCTGAAAATCCTGAAAACCTCACTTCAACAATAAGACCCACAAAAAGGAAACTCACAAAGTTTAATGTATTAGAAAAAGCAGAAGTGTTCCATATGCAAAAAATGGGACTTGGGTCATGATTTGATGATCATTATGTAAATCGTGTAATGCCACTGATATTAATTCTCCTTTTTCATTATTCTCACCTTTCATGTTACCCAAATTATAGATGGGAAATTTTTCAGGGCAGAAATATGTATGTTGAGTGAAGCTCTTTTTGCTTGTTTGGGCAGGACTCAAGTGGTAATAATTCAGTGTTAAAACACTGTCCTGTAAAAGTTTTTTTTAGAAGGTAGATTCCTGCACTGCACCAGAGTGGAGAAACTGTGCAGCACATGGCAGTGCTGTGTTGGGATGCCAGAGCTGCCCTGAATGAGCTGCACCAGGATCTTGCCACAGATCTCGGCACCTTCTGCTGTACAGCTTTTCACTGCAGTTGTGTGAACAACTGGTACTGTGTGCATGCTGAAGGAAAAGCCCCTAATAGTCATTCAGAATCAAACAAAATATTTACTTTTAATGCAAATTTCACATTTGAGACGTTTCCCCTCTCCCACTTTGGAATTACATTTCAGCTAAATTCTGAAGTCAAGTATTGAGGAATTAAAATTCGGAGCATTTCCTTGTAAAAGTGAAGTAACATATTTCCACTTTTCCTACTTTTCTCACTTGCCAATCTACCAAGACAAATCAGCAATAATAATTTTGCTTGATCAGAATCTCATTTTTTTCAGCAAACAAAATATTCCTCTGTTTCCAGCTCTATTAATTGCCCTTCATTCTGTTTTGATTAACACTTACTCAATAAGGAATGTAAAAGTAGACACATCACTTTCATTTTCTTCTTCCTTTGTACAAATACGAATGTTTAAGTTGAACAGAGGGAGATAAAACCTTTCTCAGTTTCTCAAAATGTTATACACATACTAATTAATAACACACATGAAAAAATAATTATAAGGCTTAAATCTAGGTGACACCATCCCTCTAGTACTGTATAGACTATTCGCCCTCTCTCCTTTTCTGAAGTTCTTTTAGAATTGTCCCTCTCCTCCCTTCAGCCGTACTTTGAATAGATTCTGTTTTCTCTTAGAAAAAAAACCCCAACCCCTGAAGAATAAACCCCAATTTTTAGACACGCTGACTGTGATTAGCTGGCTGTTGGTGATTTTGTGAAGAAATGAAATGTGGTGAGAAGGGGGAAGGAGGATATTGGTGTGAGTTAATGACATCCCAGAATGAAACCGTGCAGCTTCCCCAAGAGCCAGAAGGAAACCTAACGAGGGAGGAGTGGGAACCAGGTGATGTCATGGGTGAAAACAAGAGAGCATCAGAAGTTGAGCATTAGGGTGACAACAACAACAACAATAAGCAGTCTTGCTTGTTACGGGCTGTGTCTCTTGTACACAATGTTTGGCTCAGCTGTCCCCTGACTCTGCACTGAAGACATATTTGGAAAACAAAACAAAGAAAGATTTCATTTCTTGTGTGATCTGAGTTGTCCAATTGGAAGAAGGAAAAGCACTTGTGAGGGGAAGGCTTAGGGTTGGGCAAACCCCTCTCTGCCTCAGGCCTGAGTTAATGACCTGTCAGTGAACCCCGGCCTGGTGGAACCAGTTTCTGGGTGACAAAAGGACCAGGAAATAGGTTTTGCTCCATCTCCTAGTACAGATGGTGGTGCTTTTCTCCTAAATGTAGGAAAGCGTCTCTACCCAGTCATGACAGGCAATGAGAGAGCTTTCATAGGTGTCTCTCGTATAAAGGGCACAATGAAAAACACAGGCAGAACGAGCCTTGGGGCTAAACAAACACGGCTCTTGCACTGGGTGCTCCAGAGCAGGGAAAGACCTGGGAGTGGCTGCAATAAAACCACGCTAGAAATACTTTGCCCCACTGGTTTCCTTCTCATAGCTGTCAGCAGCTGTATATGAATGAATCCCCCAAGAGAACAGAAACCACTAATGCCATGTCACACTAAAATGCATATTTAACTAATTAACTGTGCAAACCCACAGAACAACTGGGACAGGGAACACAGAAAGGTGAGAGCTTTGGCTACAAGCATCCTGCTCTGGTCACTTGGCCACGTCTCCTTACCAGGACGCGAGCAAGTGCAGAAGGTAGTCTTTGTACTCCTGCT
>NW_010137910.1:36461-59937 GCF_000699245.1 Pterocles gutturalis
GACAGCCGTGGAAGGGAGGGCATCCCTGCCCGGCAGCAAGAAGAGAGGGGTGGAGGGGAGGAAAAAGTTTGGCTGCTGTGAAGAATCCCATCAAACTCCTCTCAGGAGAGGGAATATGCAGCTGTTCTGTAAGTATAGGCCATTGCTAAGAAGAGACTTGAAGGACCATTTGCTATGGAGAAGTGACTGGGTCCAGGAAGCTATTACAGAAGTTTTTGCCTCTCCCAAGGGGGAGCAGATCCTTGTGCCAACTGTTCCATATCACCCTGTGCAAGTACCGACATTGCTACCAGCACGTTCCTAGTGCAGTGACAAAAACCCCTTTTGGGTCCCTACGGTGTTATTTTCCAAGGGACACTATCATTCACTGCTGTTACAGTCAAGGATCTGGTAATGGCTTACTCTTATTGACCTAATGCATGTGGCTGTGGTCTTTTCCTGAACAAAAAAACACGTATTCACAATTCATTTGCAACTCAAGATGGAATCTAGGTGACCTAATCTGGACAGAGATATGGCAGAATGAGTACCATAAGCTTGCTAGATGGCAACTTTTCAGTCAAATCCTCCCTGGGGAACACTGACTTAGTCTGGTTCTTTCAGAACCAAACCTTCACCACCACACACAGCGTGCCCCCCTCAGGGAGAGCATAAATGTCTGCCCTCCTCCACTTTCCTCCTTACTGGACTATATTCCTCTTTGCCATGGGAGTGCCTCTGAGAACACTCCCCTTCTTGCCTCCCAGCACTCTCTTTAACTGGTTTCAGGCTTGGACTTTTTCCAAATGATTCAGTTTGGTGTCATAAAAAAAAAAAATCAAACAAAAAACCAAACCTCACACAAAGTGTAAGGAGAAGGCAGGTGTTTTTAAACATAGGTTCCCACAGGCATGAAGGTCATTTATGGCAGGGCAGAAGCAAACCTCCAGCCCAATTCTGAGAATAACTAAGACTGCCACCAGCTAATGCTTGGGTATGAAGAATTAAGCATCAAATCAAATGGAGCACAGCATACAAGAAATACCTACCCTGCACGCTTCACCAGGGCACAGAGGGATTTATATTTTATTCCACTCTCAGCTATTCCTGTGCTCCAAAGGCAGCAACTACAGTTCTTGGAGAAAGGTGACTACTACCCTACTCATTTTTAAAAACGAACAGCTACTCTTCACTTGTTTCTTTCAAGCTCTCTTTGCTTTTCTAGGTTTTTCTCTTTTCAGGGGATTACATGAACAGGTTTTGATTCCCTAGCACAAAATGTCACTTCTCTATGGACTTGGATTGAGGCAAGTTATTTGACAGTTTTCCTGATCCTTGAAATTCAACAATATCAATTTGTCATTTTAGCCTGAATCCTTAAGACTGCTGATGCAATTGTATTATCTGTTCATCTCTCTCCCTTTTAGAATTGTCAAAGAATGTCAGTCACACTGAAAGTGGGCTCAAAAAAAAAAAACAAACCCAAGATCTTTATGATTTCCATGGCAATGTATGTCCAGGTAAAGAAGAGGGAAGCAAGAAATGGAAAGCAGAGTTTAGCTCTTAGCCCTCCTGTGCAGTAGCTTCCTATAGTCAGTCAGCCACAGTGTACATCACCTCTTGCTCAGTGGGGAACATCACAGATGACAGAGGAGATGTGGGGTTACTGTGGCATGTAAGAAAGCCAAAGAGACAAAATGCGGAATCCTGATGTTGTTAATTTTGCTGACTGCAGAATTTATTCACTTCCTAGTTCTGGCGACTGCTCATGCCCTCACTGTGGAAGCACCTGCCAAGGAAATACAGGTGGCACGAGGGAACAATGTTACTCTCCGCTGTAATTTTAGAACTGGGGCTTCTATTGCCTCAGGAGACATCGTTGTCTGGAGGAAAATCAATAGTGCGGTAAATCAAGTTGCATAAAGAAACATATGATAAGGAATCCAAGAGGGGGGTGGGAAGAGAGATGGAAGCAGGACTGTGGGTGGGAATGTGTGTTAGAAAAAAAAAGATTCCTTCAAGATTTTCTTTAATCTCCAAATTATGCAAACAGAAGCTCTGATTCTAGATGCAATTTATCCCAAAGCTATTGCATGATACTAGGCAAACCCACATCCTTCTCTTTTCTCTCTCTTGGTCTTGCATGTGTGTATTGAGGATACATCACTCTATGTACTGTGGGTTTACATCTATTAACATATGCAAAATACTCAGGTACTTTATAAAAGATACGTATATTTTAAGTATATATATTACACATGCATATTTATACATATATACCTATCGCTGATACTATATAAAAAGTTTTAAGTTGATGATAGTAGTACATGGAGAGATTCTTGAGGTCTCCTGAATTCACATGGAGTATTTGAAGGTAAAGAGACCTCTAAAGTTCTCCTTGACTTCTTGGGAATTAGTGAGAGAGAAAACAGCCTTTGGAGATCACGCAGTAACTGCCAAGGGTTTAGCCTCTGAAGATCCTTGCTGGAAGAAAGCAAGGGAATTTGTGTAATCATAGGGGAATTTGATCGACATATGGATCTCGGACAAGTCTCACAGTGTCCTGCCATGGAGATGAAAGGTGAATAAGCCCCAGCAAAATAAATCAGTTGTCTCTGACTTCAGATAAGGTCAGACAAGGGGATTCTAGAAAGAAGCCCAGACCCTTTTGAATTTCTGTTTTTTTCTTGGCTTTTTGGCAAACTGGGGCAGCTTAAGGCCCTCTTTTCCAAGCTGCTCTTCTCTTAAGAGTGGGCTAATCCATTGAGTTAGGTTGTAGACTCACACAGAAGAAACTAAGATTGATAATTTTCCCTCTCTCTCTATCAGGTTGATGCTGTCACTAGGTATTTTGATGATGGACTTGTACAGTATGGCCAGGGCTATGAAAACCATATACAGTTTACTGGTGATGTAAACAGTGGGGACATCAGTATCACCATCAGTGCAGTGACCATGGAGGACAACGGGACATATGCATGCAGCGTTCGTCTACGGAATGACCCCCCCAGGCAGGCTGCAACCGTATCTCTTTTTGTCCTTGGTAAGCATGACAGAGGCAACACCAGATCCATTAGATCAGTCCTTCCTATAATATCCACATTGGTTTATACAACAGATTTTTCTAACAGAAAAGAACTTTCCAGGAAGTCATCATCCACAATTCTATCTTTGGTCTTTTCCTACTACTATGGAAGTAGCTTGGAAGGCTTAGAGCACCCAACTCCCTTAGATACCTGACTGTAGAAAATAGTCTTTACAGTTGCATAGTTCATGTTCCTAATAACCCTTGCCTCATTACAGGGCGTTCCTCATCCCCCCTGTGGCTAGTTGTACTCCAGTTACCAAAGAAGGAATCACCCAATGCTATTAGACATATCCCAAAAGGCATCTTACAATTCCTTCTTGGCTGATGAGTGCTAAGAAGGGAGAAACAAATTACAGACAAGTTCACTCCACTTCCCTTGAGAAGAAGGCGGTAGGTGCATGACCAGCCTCTGTTTAGCAAGAATAAAAACCACAGGTGCAGCAGATGGGTTGAAACAAAAAACTACTTCTGATTAATAAAATTCCTTCCTTTTCTTCTTCCTTCAGTTGCACCATCCAAGCCAGAATGCAAGATTTTGGGGACAGCAGAATATGGACAGACAATCAATTTGACCTGCATTTCTCATGAGGGCTCCCCAAAGCCCAAATATACCTGGCAAAGCTTCAATGTACAAAATGAACCCCGTGTACTACAAACAACGGAAGGTATGGTAAATTCAAAGGCATCAAGTCTTTGAGCTCTCTGTAGATCAGAGTTGGAAATATTCTGAAATGCAAATATAAAAACACACTTAAGGCTTTTTCTAGGAAGTTCTCTGACCAGGTTTTTGAAAAGTTTTTGATACACAACACACTTATGAGCAACTTAGCAAGGGGAAAAGGACTGCTACCTGAAGTAACAATGGTCAGTAAGATTTTTCACTTCAGCGCTCACCTGGCGAGAAAGCTGGCTCACACTGGAAGCAGCCAGAAATAATTACTTCTCAGTTGCTGGGCATAAGGGGCGGGGGGTGTAACATGAGGAATAACACTGAGGTTTCTAAATGGTGTGTCTTTATATCCCAGCTCACTCAGCAATGCCCAGGTCACATTCTGTGGTGAAGGCAAACAAAAGTTGGCTCTGGAAGCGAAGTAGCTTCCAGACACAACTCCTCACCTAGAGGAAGCTGGTATCAGAAAGAGTTACACCATTAAAAAAATGAGCATAAAAGAGGTTTCTGGTTCATTTCGGACTGTCACACAGGCCCAAATATTTCATTTGCTTTCATTTTAAGTCAGAATCTGTAAAAAAAAAAAAAAAAAGGGAACTGAATTTCCATGTCAGGACCTTTCATAGAACTATTAACACAGAAATGAGGGTTTAATAGTCTTTGAAGTGTAGTACTGCAAGAGTACTCCAATTTATTCCTTTAAACAACTTTGTTTCTTCCTGGTATGCTCAGCTCCAGAAAGGCTGAATATCTGAACCTGCCCTTTTCAGTTTAAATTATTGTAGCATCGCTAAGGAGGTAAACTAAATATGATCAGACTCGATAGACTATTCAACACTCACTCGCCAATTCTTGCATAAATTATGCAAGAGACGAAAAACCTCACCGGGGACACAAACCTTATTTATCTGACCGGCCACTAAGTGGTGCCAACGCATCACGGACAGCCCTGAACGTACTGGGAGCTGTCTGCTGCTGCCGTCATCCTGTTCTTCCCTGGGAACAGGAGTCTCGGAGTCTTTTCTGACCCATTTCCACCTCATTTCTCTGTTCATCAGCGCACTGATGTCCAAGTAGTGTGCCGACTGTCCTCTCTTGCCCCAAGTTGGCTGGATGCCCTACTGTTGCTACAAACAATTTCTTTCTGTGCTAATCAAGTCCCAGTGCTGCAGAGTGTACAGAATCCCCCTTAGGAGCCACTCCAGAATTGATAGTATCTGACACACATTTTTTTCCCATTTTGACTCACCAGTCAAGCACTTTTGATTTAAGATAAGAGGATTTACAGTCCGGTAATAGACTACAACTCAGAGCTATAAACATCACGTTGCAAAAGGAAAAAAAAAAAGTGAAGTAAGCACAGACAGTATGTAGAGAGTGTGTGTGTGTGTGTGTGTATATATATATATGTATAGCATGCTCTTTTACTCTCTGGCACTAGGCGCCAGCAGAGACTAAACAGACTCCCAATCCCACCAGTGGGCTGGAAAGAAGTGAGATAACAGGGAAAATAAAACAGGAAGGTCCCTGAGAAGTATTCAGAGCTTTTTGCTTTTAGAGCAGGAATCTGGACCTTTATCAGTAGATCACAAGCAAAAAGCATGGACTAGACACACAAATGTCAGCTGGAGATGTAACAAACAAAAACTGACTGCTTGAGCAGAGCTAAGCTTTAGCATATGGTTCTGAGCTCTGTTAGGCTGGACAGAAAACATCAGTATCATAGCAATCCCATATCATTGCATTTCTTTTCCCTCATTTATTTTCACAGCCTGTGTGGCCTCTCCCAGACTGGAAAACTATTTCCCCCACTGATCTGAAACCCTAAAAGCTGGAGGATTGAAGTTAATTCATCAGATTGACAGTTCTCAAAGACAGATGCTGGTTTGGGCCACCTTATGCTTCTCAGCAAAATCCAATGCAAAAAAGCTTTCACTAAGAACACATATTTCTTTACCCTCCACCGACAATTTTCTTTCTAAAAGGAATGTTCAAATGCCACATGTTCCCTGTAATCAAAACAGCACACTTCCGTTTGTCCTCCCCCAAGTCACCCTAAAACCTAGGGACTAGCATGGCAACTCCAGAGCAAGATGGAGCAATCCATCAGCTTTAATAACCTCTCATCCCTCCCACTACCTTGGGCTGGAATTGAAGGGCTGCTGTCCCCATTTCCTTCCCTGCTTTAATTCTCTTTTTTTTACTGGATTTGTGTTTCACAACAGGGGAACAAATAACTTTGAAGAACATCTCGGCAGATACCTCTGGCTTTTACATCTGCACTTCAACAAACATTGTGGGAAAGGAATTTTGCAACATGACAGTCAGCGTTCTGCCACGTAAGCAATGGGATTGCTTACTAGAAGAGTAGTACCAGAGAAAGTACCCTAGTAAAGTGGCAAAGAATTAATGGAGGCAATGCAGACGGAAGTATAAAATTCTGCTTTCTCTCAAAAAAATAGTACTTTTTTTTTTCTTCACCTTTAAAACAGATTCTCTGCATTGGTTTACATGCTCACAGAGCACTCGCTAACTCATAGGGTTAGTTCACAGATGACCAAAAAATGTGTAGAGTGAGATAGGCCTGAGCCCCCAAAGTCTGAATCTAAACATTGCTGAAAAAGTGCAGCAGTTGTTCAGATCCAGGGTCTCCTCCCTATCACCGTCTAACTGATTGCTCCTGCAGACTTATCAGCTACCCAATACAGAATTAATTCCGGTTGCTGCAGTCAAATAAATGTGGCTTCCGCTCAGTCTGGATCTGGTGGTGAGAGCTGAAATCTGGTGGTGGGATTTGAAGTCCAGTGATTGTGCTGATTGCATTTGATATCATTCTCACTGCAAAGGACTAACTCTTTTCTTCCTGTATAGCATCCATGAACATAGCTCTTTACGCTGGCATCATTGGTGGAGTTGTTGCTGCAATTGTAGTTATTGGTATTTTAGCCTACTGCTGCTGCTGCCGGGCCGACAAAGACAAGGATTATGAGATGGCGTAAGTACCTTTCTCTAGAAAAGTGAACGGAACATATGAAGGGTTCACGTTCTCCCTCTGGCATCAACATATGGAGTGGAAAGCACGGGAGAAAAAAGAAATCAAGGAAAGTGTGCATTGCTTTCTCATTTCAATTTCTACCCTGGTGGCTCCCATTTCTTCTCATGGAACATGCCCAGTATTACCAGACAGCTTTGTGGTCTCTGGGGTAGAACCCAAACATTCAAACCTTGGAACTGAATTAGCAAGCCCAAGTCAGTCAAGCACACACAGCTACTTGATAAGCAAAGCCCAGACTGCTTCTCATTTCTCTGAGTCCCTATTTCTGTCCTTGCTAGCCTAAATCACCATGAGATTCTGTATTCAGAATTATCACTCCAGGACAGAAACCTTTTTTTTATTCTCAAGATGGAAAGAGAAAAGTGGGATGAGAAAAGATACACCAGTCACCATTTCTCTACATACATGCTAAAAAAGGTAGCTCACACAGCTCTGGCATCACCCGCAAGACTTAGTTTATGGATTTCAGTTTGGTACGCTTCCAGGTCAGCTTACAGCAGTCTAAAACCATTCTAACACAAAATCTCTTCAGTAAAATTTCTATTTCTTTTTTATTAACATCTCTACTCCTGAACAATGTTTTAGGGAGAGAGAAGATAGAAGAGAACCCACTGAGGAGACACCTGCAAGCAATCAGAGAGCAGAGGATGATGTTGAAAATGAATAAAGAAGCAGGAGGCCAATACCATCTTTAGGATTTGCTGAGGCACACGACTGTAGAAAAGAAATCAATCCCTCTTTCTTAGTGCAAGAAGGTTTTTTGGAATAATAAAATGAAAGCTAATGGCTCCACCTTCAAGTTCTGGGAGAGAATATCCTTGTCTGCCTGGAAAGAAGTGCCTAATGTACAAACAGTACATATATATAACCTCACAGCAGAAAAATGCATGTGAAGCACCATTTCACCCAGTCATCCAAAAATAAACAGTCTTCTACACTCCCCACTTTCTGAAAAAAGAAGCCAGTCAAGTCTATTTGGAGAACAGAGCTGCTGCTGTATCCCCAGATCTCAGAAGATTTTGAGGTCACCAACTGCAAGTCCTTGAGGAAGGGTGTTCTTGTTTATGGTATATGCAAATGTCACAGCTTACAGCATTGTCCAGTATAGAAATTATTTTATACAGACCGAAACAAGCCGATTTTTAGGGACATTTTATTAACTGTGTTGTTTTTGTATATTATACATGCACATATAAATAAAAATATGGAAAAAAATTCACAGATGACCAATTAAAGACTCCTGTTTGGAACAACAATGCATATTGATGGAACGGATAAGGTAAGAAGTTAAATGAATTTGTAATTGGCAGCTGATAAGATCTAGAAACAGTCTAGTAGCCTATATACTGTCAGATTCCTGAACTTACGAGTTCTAGCTCAGAGAGTTCCTAAATACTGATTTTCATTACATTATCCTTTCCTCCTGACTGTTGCATGAGCAAATCAGAAATAGTCCATTGCTCCTGCTGCTGCTTCTGAAAAAAATGGCAGTGTGAGAGCATGTACATGACAAGTACATCTTTAATAAAAATAAGAAAAAAAAAAAAGGGGGGGGGGGAAGAGGAAAAGTACCCTTTTATTCAAAATTGTAACAATTTCATCAGAAGTGCTGTATGTGCAAAATGTGTGCAAATGTGGAGAGAACTCCCATCACTAGTATCTTATCTTTGGAAGAGAATGAACTGGCTGTCTTTGTCCAAAACACTGTCAATATGGTATTAAAGCTAATTAAGAGCTGGGATGGGTTTGTTTGTTTGTTTGTTTGTTTTTTAAAAAAAGACATGTTCAATAAATGACTTATGCTACATATTAATCCTTTCAGAGATCTCTATTGTATCTTTGACTTCAGGAGTTTCAGAAACTTACTGCAATGCCTCCCACATACCCTTTACCCCCAAGTAGTCACTTTCAAATCTGTAACAAAAATCTGAAATATAACTTTAAAGAAGAACTAGCAATCCTCCTACACATGGGCAGCATTTCCTAGATTTTGAACTATGCAAATCAGACTGCCAGAACTGTTATTCTGGTTTGCTTTCTGGCTGTCTTTGTTTTACATGGTACTTCAAATATAATTATTCATTTGTACTAATAACAACTGCAAAGACCAAGAACCAGAGTTCTTTACAAAGTACGTACGACCCCAAATCTCTCTGGCAAAGAACACTCTGAAACGCAACTCAGCAAGACATTCTGAGGACCTGTTTCTGTGCTTAGTTTAGATGCGTGACAAAACATTGCAAAAATGGATGACTAAAAAGGAATTTTGCACACCAAAGCTGAAGGAAGATAAACAACGTGGTGCATAGTTCAGAAACAAAGCTGATATGTATTTTATTGTCCTTTGTAACAAGCAAGGCTAGTATGAATTATCTAATTAGCATTGTTAACAAGTTTTTACTGTGAAACAACAACTATTTCTTTTATAAATGTTACAGACATTAGTCAGCACTCCATGTTCCCTCACAAACACCTATATCCTGGGGCTGAAGAGGGCTTCTGCTGTGTGGATTCTCATCAAGGATCTTAGCAGGAAAGACCAGCAAAAGGACTTGACAATTATCAGAAGTATTTATAGCCAGAAACTGGCTGTGGCCTCTAAACCATTTAAACACTGCATGACTCTTCACTCTTAGGATACGTGAAGCTTAATTGCTGCTTGTTAGCTGAAGTCTTGAAGTACCATTTGCACATTGGTTATTTTAACCATAAAGAAAAATGCAGATTAGCAAATCTGCATTAAGTTATCTGAAGAAACCAGCCACAAAATACAGAAGAGATTTTATAATGACCCCCAAAACCATGAATTAAATTCTCTGTTAAGGATGTTCCGTAAGAACTAGCAGGGAAAAAGCAAGAGTCAAATTTGACAACCATTAAAGCAGAACTATTTATGTTCTGCAATGCTAAGTTCAGTTCTACACTGGGAAATAAACTAAGCGGTAGCACATAGAGAGATGGCTGAGATACTTCAGTGCTGTTTATATTTTTTTCCTTTTTTTTTTTTTTTAATAAGACTAACATTTTGGAAGTTGTGTATTTATCAGAATGCTACATGTGTTTTTCCTCAACCAATTTGCTAAACTCAGCCAGCCAGAAATACATAGACTCAAATTCCTATCTTACTCCAAGGTTTTCCTGTGACTGAATTAATTACTTGTGTCTCTTGCATGTCTTTTGAAGCAGGAATAACTCCAAGAGCCTGTAGTATACCCACAACTTTAAACAAATTAAAGCAGCACTAATGTGTTTGGGAGGAAGATGGGGAAAGCTAGGAATACTTAATTAATTCCAAAGAATTAATGTATGTATACCCAACTTCAATAGTCACTTCCCTCAAAAGGCAGAAAGTAGTCAGAAAATTAATAACCAGGCAGAAAAGTAAACTCTCACTTTACCATTTACACAGCCTATAGTAAATTACTGTTTAGTTATGTTCAACTTTCACATGGAAGAATATGCACATATAAGCTTTATCTGTGCATGAACCGCAAGAACCAGAACACAAGGATTTAAGTCCTCTACAAACCATTTTCCAATTTGCAGGACTGCCGAGTTCTGTTACTCCAAGTGGAACAATACCCACAGTAAGATTTTGGTACATCATTACTTAATACGATTTGTTTTCGCAAGGATACCAAGATAACATTTAAAAACTACCAGGTTTTCCTTCTGACACTACCTCAGCAACCTGCAACAGGCCATTTCCTCTGTAATGAAGAATACAAAGGAAGCAAAGACATCACTTCTACAGTCGAGCAATGCAAAGTAGGCAGGACAAAAATTGTTCACACAATTTGAAAAATTGTCTCACCCTGCACTGCTCAAAACAATTACATTAACCAGAACTATACCACATTTCCCTCTTGTCTTTAAAGAGGAGGAATATCTCCCCTGTGCACTGCTCCTTCAGTTCTCAGCTTTGATTGTTTCCATTCACACCAACATTTTTACTTGCTTACAAAATTCTGAAGGCAATATACTATATGGCTTACCAGGGGGAAAAAAATGTTTGTTATCTGTTCCTAATACCAGTCACTTAGATTTAAGATTTTTATTCCTATCTAGGCACTTTTAATCCAGGGAACTCCAAAGGCCTACTGAACGTTGCAAACAAATCACTACCATCTGTGAGTGACAGTGTGATCGGACAGAAGTTAAATGACCTGACAGGAGAGACAGATCACCACAATAGAGGAGAACCATGGAGATAAGGAGTCAGGATTCCCAGTGAACTGATACACCCTGCAAGGCAAGTATTCTCATCAACACCCTTGTTCCTATCTCCTAGTTTACCTTCCAAATTACCTTTTTTTTTCCCCCTTCATAGTTTTGGGCTTTTTTCTTGGCAGAGTTGCTCTCCTGCCAGTCCTGACTGTGCTGTCGCAAGGGGTTCTGCCTTCCTAGGTGCAGGACTTCACAACACACAACATCTCATAAAGTTCCTATTAGCGCACTTCTCCAGCCTGTTCAGGTCCCTCTGTCTGGCAGTCCTGCCCTTGAGCGTTAGCAGCTGGTGTCCCCAGTTCAGTGTTTTCTACAGGCAAGAGCGAACTCCATGCCCTCCTTCAGGTCACTGCTAAAGACACTGAACAGGCTATGGTATAGACTCCTCCAGTACCCCAACTTGTTACTGGCTTCCACAGAGAGTACGAACAGATTTCTACCCATCTGGTTGTTCACCCATCTACACTGTAACATCCCAACTCGGACACAAGCCTTCTGTGAGAGACCATATTGAGAAAGCCTTGCTAAAATCAAGATAAATTACCACTACTGCTCTCCCTCTATTCACAAACCGATCGTGGAAAGCAACCAGGCTGATCAGGCATGATTTAGCCTTGGCAAATCCATGCTGACTGTTCCCCTTCGTGTACCCAAAAACGTGTTCCAAGAGGACTCACTCCACTTTTTTTCCAAGGAGTCTGGTAGAGCTGAACAGATGCGTGCAATATTTGCCTTCCATTGCTGTGGACTTTCTGTGCTCTCTGTGACCTTTCAAAGGTATTGAAAGGCTTGCGAAGATACCAGGCAGCTTTCCCAGCATCCTCAGATACAGCCCATCTGGCCCTATGGACTTGTGTGGGTTTAGATCTCCCAACCGAGCCCTGACTTGATCTTCATCGACTGCTAGTGTTCTCCTCCTTGAACCCTTCCTGAGGATAGAGATCTGAGAGACCTTATTAACAAAGACTGAAACAAAGAAGGGACTGAGCACCTCAGCCTTATCTGTGTTACTCCAGCCATGTTACTAAATCACTCACACCTTTCAGCAACAGAACCACCTTTTCTTTGTTCGATCTTTTACTGCTAATGAAGTCATAAAAGCTCTTCTTGTTGACCTTGATCCCTTCCAAGCATCAACTTCAGGTGAGCTTTGGCTTTCCAAAAACCACCCCTACCTGCCTGGCAATGTTTATGGATTCTTCCTATGTACCCCACACTTGGTTCTACCTCCCATATCCTGCACTAGGATGCCGCCATGAGTACCCTGTAAAGACAGGGCAGTCCCCTGACACATCTACCTGCATTCCTGGACTGTTCTTGCATTTGGAAGATGCTGTTCTTAATGAACTGCCAACCTGAATGAACTCCTTTATTCTTCAGAGCTGCCCCCCAGGGACTGCGCTCCTACCCATTTCCTGCATAACCCTCAAGGGTCTGCTCTCACTGCACTTGTCACTTTTCTCAGGATTTTGAGAAGTATTTCCAGCATTACACAGACACAAAAGCTGGCACTGCCCCTGCTTATTACAAGATTCAGTACAGTGTACAATTCAGAACTGATCAGACAGACAAGAGTTAATTATCTCACAATTCTTGTTGCCAGAGTAACAGCACTACTTTTCTATTTATTTGTATCATCTGTTCCAGGAAAGACACCAAGGCAGTCTTCTCTCTGAAGAAGTTCACAGTACAATGAGCAAGCAGTCAAAATTAATTCTGGATGCGTTGGAACTAGTACTAAATTTATTATAGCCCAATATAAGGGAATTTGGAACTTCTCTCTCCTGCCTTTCACCTGTTCACTAGGGAGTGAGGGGAATTATTTGAAAATGGTAATTAGAGAAGCTTGTGGGAACATCTAAGACAGAGTCAAGAAAAAGTGAGGGAACAGAGATAATGCAGGGTTAGACTCATAAAATTGTTTGCCTATTTCTTCATTTTACCGAATCATTGCAATAAAAATTAATTGGCAGATCATTCTAGCATGAAAGTGAGGGATGATAGTCCTGCAGAAGACATCAAGAAGGCAGAAACTAGATAACAAACTTGTCATTCCCCTGCCCCACTGCAGTGCATTTACTCTGCCAAATGGAAAGACGTTGTTAAAGCCTTTGCAGTCAGCTGCATATACCTTTATCTGTCAACCAGAAATTAAAAATTCAGTTTCACACATATACTTGAGACAGTTAACTTTTGGGGTAGGTTTGAAATTCTTGCTAAGGGAAAGGATTACTACTTTCTAATTCAACTAATAGATCAAAAAGCACAGTCCCTCTCTATTAATTATGCAGGGTTTTCTAAAAGGTATTAGGAACAGACAACTACAGCTATTTTGCAAGGAAATCCAGATGAGGCTTCCTTGAATACAGGTTTTCATTCACCCAACACACATTGTTATTCGGAAGAACGTGATTTTCAGCACAACGCCATCTGACTGTGATGGCTCAAGACCCAGAGTCCCTGAAATGGAAGCAAGTTTTCTATTTAGGTACGACTCAGCATGGACCTCACTCTAGGTAGCTGTCAAAGAACACACCCTGTGGAACGAATATAAACTCTGCCATTTGATCAAGGATCACATCACTGCTTCCTCCAGTTTGACATTCACCTGAACAGCAAAATCCAACACGGTATAGTTGACAGACCCTCCACCCAGAAAATCCACACCAAATCACTGTCTTTTAAGATTTTTAAGATTTTGATGACATATTGCTAAAGATGTAATAAAGATTAATCTTACTTAATAAAGAGTAAGCTACTTCAGATGCAGCCAACACTCTCTAACTAGTGACAACGGAGATCCTGAAACTAGCACAAGTGTTGAGCCTACGTGCCTCAGTAATAAAGAGATTACTAGACTTCCCTTCCCATACACCACTTACTGTCCAGCTTGTTTTCTCACACCTGGGAGGTGAGAAGGCAGAGTTGCTCTTTACGTGAGAGAACAGCTGGAATGCACAGAGCTCCACCAGGGATGGACAATGAGTCAGCCAGGGGCTCATGGGCTAGACACAGAGGGCACACCAACATGGGTGACATCCTAGTGGATGTCTTCTGTAGACAGCCTTATCAGGAGGAAGTACACAAGGCCTTCTTCAAACAACTGGAAGAAGCCCGATACTCCTGATATGAGTGACTGAGGAGTCAAGGAGGGGAGGTGGTCTCTGCTGAACTCCATAATAACTGGTCAGGGATAGGAAGGAGGGGGGAGGGGGTCAAACGTGGCTTCAGCAACCATGAGATAGTGGAGTTTGGGATCCTAAGAAGAAGGAAAAAAAGCAAAAATCAGGATCACAACCCTGGACCTCAAGAGAGCAGTTTTTGGCCTTGTTCAGAGATCTGCTTGGAAGAATCAAGTGGCATATGGTCCTGAAGAGAAGAGAGGTCTAGGCGAGCTTGTTGATTTTTCAATTATCACCCCCTCCAAGATAAACAGGAAAACAAGCAGAGGTTGACCAAAGAGATCCTGACAAAGCTCAGACATAAAAAGGAAACATACAGGAGGTAGCAGCAGTGACAAGTGATCTGGGAGGAATACAGAGATGCTGTGTGAGTGTGCAGGTACGGAGTTAGGAAAGCCAAAGTCCACCCAAAGCTAAACCTGGTGAAGCACATGAAGGGCAAGAAGAACTTCTGTGGGTGTTTCTGAATGCGAACAGAGACCTGGTCATAAAGGACAAGGAGAAGGTCGAGGGACTGAATGCCTTATTCGCCTTGATCTTTACTGCTAAATCAGCCTTCCAAAACAAATTTCAATTAAAGACATCAAAGACACGTATTGCTGTATCTACAGTACATATGTGCATATTTAAGAGAACATTTCTGCTAAATCAGAATACAAGGTACTGATAAGAATGCTGACTGGCTGGAGCAGAGACAGTGGTCAAACAGAAACAACTTCTGCATACCTATTTTCTACAGCTTATTGAAAGGATAAAGTGGACAATCCAGAAACGCACAAGTAACAGACAAATTCATAGTTTCTGCTACACAGATTCAGTAACTGCTGTTTACTCGACATGAACATGCTTTATTTTTCAATATCAGTTACACAGTCTTTGAATAGAATGTAAAAGGATGTGATTACAGGTTAATATACTGATGTCACAGATTAAATCAGCAAAGTTGTCACCACAGTCCATTGCATTTTCATGACCCTCAGACAACTGTTCTCCTAGCCAAAACCTTTATAGTAGAGAGTAGTAACCCACAATTCAACAATTTGACTACTTACTGCTATAACAAGAACAAAAGTACCTATTAACTTTCTAATGTGTATGCAAAACCAGGATGACTTTTACCCATTTACTGTCACAGGACTGAGTAAGCTACACCAAAAGGAAGACAAAGTCAGGTCTGAGAGAATCTGTTAGATGTCTTCTTTACAAAAAACAATGCTTTAGTTCAATTTGCATGGTACCTACACCCCTATATGCAGAGAGGATTAAGTTACTGCTACTTTTTACCATGTGGAAGGTCCATGTTTAAAGCCCCCAGGCTGCATCACTCAAACTCTGCTCAAGAGCCATTCTGCCTTTACTTGGTTTTATTTCCCCTTGAAAATTTTGTCATGCAAGCAGGAAGAACTTTGTTCTGATTTTGACTCACAGTTTGTGCTTTACCTGTACTATTCCTTGCACACAACAAGTGTGCCAAGGTTGTAAGTCACCATCTTTCCTTCATGTTTATTCTTCCATTAAATGAGAGAAGCATTACTGTACTGTGCTTATGAAGCAGAACTTATTTTTCAAGAAATCAAACAGAGTTTCAAATTGCAAAACAGACACAGAAGTAGAGCTCCAAAACGAAAGAATTTTCTGTCATCCTCCAACAGCTGTTAGGGATCCTCTTCCGTATGTGCAGAATAATAGCATTAAATGGGCTACATCAAGTTAGTGTACTCACTCTCATTATATAGATCTTAGTTTTCACTACAAAAAACACCACAGGTTGACAGTTATTACAGTAGGACAGATATTGCCGTACTTAACAGCCCACTGCCTGCAGCATATAACTAGGTCTTCTACAGCTTATGTACTATTTTAAGTTACAGGTGATAAGGTATAGACATGCCATGGAACCCTAACTTTGTATTTCTCCATTTCTGCTCAGATTCTGTATCTCGGTCTTGAAGATATACAATACCTTAAGCATAGTAACAAATATGCTTAGGTTTGTGTACTTAACACTGATACTAAATAAATATTTTAATAATAACAAATTCTCTTCTTCCTAAGAACTGAAACACATAACTTTTATTGCAACACTGTCTTCTGAAAATAAGTCAAAGATTACAGTTCTGTATGTTTTGAAGTGTCAACACAGCAATGGTTGTCAGTTAAGAAACTTAAACAACTCTATTCCAAAGCAGAAAAGCCTTTACCACTACAACACAGACACTCTGTTACAACATTCCCAGATGCTTCACTGGTAAGACTCAGAGGTTTATTGTTCCTTATCTGATGAAATTTAGGCAGGTAGAACAACAGCCTCAAAGGAATGAAATACAGAATAAATCAAGAAAATTCAGCAATATAAGCAAACTGTTAGGTAAGAGGCATCAAAATGATTCCGTGATCCTGTAATACTGGAAGAAGGGCCTCAGCCTTCAAGCAACTGTAACAGGTTTACAACTAAGCCAGCAATTGAGTTTAACATACTAATCAGCACACTTGAGCTTATTCATAAATGTGTTGATCTCTTATTTTGGTTGGGTTTTGTTTGTTTGAGGTTTTTTTTTTTTTTTTTTTAATTATCCAAAAGAATTAACTACCTAATTTTGAGTTTCAGATCCTACAAGGAATGAAATATCTTCTCACAGTTAGTTGCTATGGGAATAGTATTTCACAACTGGACCTCTGTTGGAACAAAATGTCAAAACCAACTCAAAAAAAATAGGCTCTTATTTCTGAAAATCAATTGCTTAGAGACACATGGACTAAGGACGAGGCTCAGGTAACCGAACTTTCTGGGGTCTAGTCCAACACTTGTACTTCCATAAAACAGAACATGTAACCTCCTAGTGATAGCTCAGACTGTCTCTCAGTTTTCATGTGCCCTCAAATAATTACAACTGGTATTTACCCAGCCTGACTAAACTTGTGAAGATACAACTGCAGATTAATCTATCAGTTTGAATTTGACATTAATTAAAAAAAAAAAACCAACATAACACCTACATCCTCTTCAGTCTGTAACTTTGAGAGACATCAATTTTTTAAACAGAAAACTGATGCAGTATTAAAAAAAAAGTCTATGTTGTACTTGTTCCCGATGCATATAGCCTGTGTCTCTAAAAGAACATTAACAGATGGATAAATTTGCCACCACACTTCTTCCAAGACATTTCATACAATGTCTGCTTTTTTGCCTTGAATGACCACTCAAATTCTTTGTGGCTAGGACTGACAGATTATAGATAGACTGTTACACCTTTAACTCCCCTAGTGCAGCCCTTCATAACTTCAATGCTCGCTCCACATAATTTTTGGGGGAGAGACTGTTACACACTGAAATTCTTTCTTCTGCAGACAGAAGAGGGGAAGAAGGTTATTAAAGAAGAAATAAAGCACCTGTATAAAGTCACATTGGCCACTAAAGAATTCTTCTAATCCAATGATATTGACTAATCAATCTTGAATTTGTACTCCATCCATTAAGAAATAGAAGTAGTATGGCAAGTATTTTTAAAGAGCACATGCAACTGCCAGGTCCCTTCAAAAGAAGTCTTCCTGTAAGTAATAAACAGGATTTTCTTATTCTTTAAGTCCAGTCAATAGTTTTATCATTCTAACAAGAGCTTGAACTGTTAACGGTTGCACATAAGATGGAAAACTGCAGTCTGGAGAAACTGCTGGTTATTTTAGAGAAACAAGGAAAATCAGAATGTACAGCCATCTCAGCTGTAAAAAAAGATTTTCAATTACTGAAAGATTTGGATAGATCAGATGCACTTTTCAGGAATCGAGTAATTCCTCTTCCTCTCATGGTATTTGTTCCATAAAGGGAAGTCTTCACATCACATGGAGAATCACCTATTAAATTAAATACAGTTTGCAAATCAGTCTTTAAAGCTTGCATAAATTAATGGAATTGCTCTTCATATGCTGTGGAACTGAACCTATTAAATAGCTCTAATACAAAAAGTCAGAGACAGGGATTCTGTCCTCTGTAAACACCAAGACCATATAAGATCTCATGACTTACAGCTGGAACTGTTCTGGAGTTCAATTCAGCATGTATTTTATATGCAAGAGAATAAGCTGCAAACTCAGCATTCTTACAGTTATTTGCCTTGCAAACTTGATTCTGTTCTTCTGAAGATTAGCCATGAACTGCCCAGATGAATTGAGCTCACATGCCTTCTTTTAAAAAAAAAAATTGCCTCCAAAAAGACAACTTTAAATGAGCAGTCTTTATATACTGAGTTATAACAGAATACTTGCACCAAGTACCAGCTGAGTCTGCACATACAATGACTTAAGAGCAAGGAGAGTATTTTAAATACGGCCCTGCTTCAAAGCACATGAGAACAGACTTCATGTATCATAAAAATAAGGGGGTATAAATCAGAGAGCAACATTTATAAGACAAACTAAATTCTGAAAGACCTTTTTGACCATAAGACTATGTCCAGTAAGAAAAGGGCAGCTCTTTAAGTTTACGTCTCCAGAAAATCAGTGAAATCCATATGCAGAGCTGTTTAAGCTTTATGCCACTGACAGGCAACATCTAAGCCCAGAAATCTGAAAAAGCTGCAACCAGATTAAGTTGAAATACCTCTTGCCCCTTACAAATGTGAAAGTTTCAAACTCACAGTCAGAAGGGACAAACTCCTCATCCTGACTTGGAAAAGCAAAATGTCTGTCACATCCAGAACCCTCAGCCTTCATTTTCTGTAAGAAGAAATAAATATTCAAAATAATATATGTGTCTTCTAAAATGCAGTATACACAACCGTCCATGAAACCTATGAATTAAGGTCAAAAATCACAAGAAATGACACAGCTAGTGATTATTTTTCTGTCATCAGCCTAGCCAATATATGTCACAAAAGACAGCATCCCAGGAGAAAACAGCTAACATGAAATTGACAAGTTTGAACACTGGAGTTAACTACAACTAAAACAGGATACCAGTTTAAAGAAACCAACCTGAAAACGTGCAGCATCCAGTATCACCATCTTGGTATTTTTGCTTCCATCATAATGAGAGTCTTGAAGAGGCAGGTGAGCTGCTGTCAGTGAGACTCCATACACACTAGCTAAAGATTTACTGATGGAATAACTTGATCGAGAAAAAAAAGAAAACAAGTTTGGCTAAGAGGGCTGTAATGCTCATGTACAGAAGCATTTTTAGTTCTTCAACTGGCAAAAAAAGCAACCACAGACTGAGATGTACAGAACAGATGACAGAGGGCAGGCCATTAGCACAGCAGCTAAACAGTTACCCTCCATCCCTCCAAGACCACCAGCCTATTCTACAGCTACACATGAAATTAAAACAACTGCTTCCCCACACTATCAAATACAGGCACTTAGTGTGAAAAGCAACATTTTTTTTGCAAGGCCTAGCAGTAAATAACAAGAGGTTTTTGAATGAAAGACTATTCATCATTATCTATCTCAAAGTGCTACTACTACTGACTGAGATCTTAAATGGCATTTCCTTGTTTCCCAACTATTTACTTTTCCTTTCCCCACACCAAAAAGATTGCAGAACCTTATGTATCTACATCATATGTAAGGCAATATAAAAGTTTCCGAAGTAGAGATATACTAGAATATACTGAGAATTTATCATCAAATACAGGTATACTAAAACCTCTGAAGAAAAACAGTGAATTCTAATGTAATTAATACTTCTCGCAACTCTCCAATAGTAAGTGGAGGTAGTGAAAGAATGACTACAGAGTGAGGAACATTACTATCACAGAAATTACATTACATATAAGTGCTAAGGCTTACAGCGTACTGCTAAACCTTACAAACAACAACAAAAATTACAAATAGAAGAAAAACTTGGGGCTGGAAAGAATAAATAAAACTCAAGACCTAAAACTACAGTGGTCCAGGCAGTCAGAGAAGCCAGAGCCAAAAACCACACTTTTTATTTATAACAAAATAAAAAGTCATCATACTGGAGATAACTCCTTAGCAATACTCACGCAATTTTCTTACAGGATGCCAAAGCACAGCAGAGTATATCGCTCTCTTCATGCCACTTGCACCTAGAAATGAAGTTCAGGCTTATTTCAGAAGCATCAACGTTGTTAATCAACACGAATAGCTGGTCTGGTCAGAATGAACAGTGTCAAATTATTATTATGTTATCTTTTTGTCCCAATGACCATACAGTACCTTTAAAACTTCACAGAGGACCAGCACTCAATAACTAAGCTCTAAATGGTTTATGCACAGTTAAAAGGCATGCTTAAAAGGCAACCTGCTTCATGCTGAGGTGGAGGTAAGGAGAAAAAAGACAATCCTAAGAGACAAATGGAATTTAAAGGTAACAATTTTGAAGTTTCCCATTAATGTGAAATAGTTCCTCTTAGTATAAGCATCCCCACTTTCCTCTCCAAATGTGTGTTTTAAAGTACATTTGTCCATTCTTGTTAAGCTCTCCCTCTACTGTGAAGATACTCGTGGAAATGGAAAACTGCAAAACTGTAAAAAGCACTGATTATCCCAATAGATCTTAAAATCCACACTATAAGCAAACTTACAAAAATTTTTTTTTTTAAAAAAAGATCTACTGTAACTTAAGATCAAATGATTGTTTCTTACTTAAAACAGTAGGAGAGAAAAAGTTAAAGTATATTTCTAAGTTAACTGCATAATCACTAAATATTCCCCCACAATACCACAAGCTACACAGTACAAGCTTCTTTGTACAAACACAGAAGGATCTGAAAGCAGGAAAAGCTTTACCATTAAAGACACATAGGGGAAAAAAAAAAAAAAAGGAAAAAATCCTACAAAGTACATAGGATTCCAGATGTGTAATAAAGAACATCCATTCCAGAAGAAACAAGATAGGATCTAGCTTAATGCTTATGCTTGAGAAGTTGATTTATACCCCTGGCAAACATACCTTGTCCCTCATCACAGCAGCAGCATGACCCATTTGATGTATAGCAACAGCCAGGTCCCAACCAAATTATACTTTTAAGAGAGTCTGAATCTTCTCACATCTATGATTTCCAGTTAAATATCACAATATATTTTATTCCCATTTTTTACCACCTCCTTTAAATTAGGGCTCGGACTCAGCATTAAAAAGCCATCTATCTTTACAGTTCTTTTGGGAAAGTATTTTTCGTTTCCAGTTATACTCATGATGTGACAAGAAGTATTTCTCATTAGAAGGCCTGCACAACGTTCTAGCCTAGCAGCCTACAAGCTGTACGTAGGGCACCAAGACACCTGAGGGTAATACACATTTCCACAAAGAACCCAACATACCTGGTATTACTGGAAAAATCCCACATGAAGACATTGAGTTCTCTACACACCCAAGTGTTAGATGGCTCCTTTTGGTATTTCTTCTGGTACAGCTTTATTACCAGGTCTTCTACAGAAAGAAGCTCCAGATGGCTCTCAATGCCTATAGCTCAGAGAAAAATCGAGGTCAGGAGAACAAAAGAGTTAGTGAATATTCTGCTCAACTTGCTTCTTAGTCAGTCCCTGTTCATTGCCCAGCCTTGTACCAGAGCATCAAAGCTCTTGTAAACCTTAATAAGTTATTCCACCAGTGGTTTTAATAAAACCGGGCTTCCTAGCAAAGTGGGTCATCCTATAGTCCCATAATTTTCTCCACCTCAGTAATTATGTGTCCTACTTGTGGGCCACCTCTCCTCAGAAGCTGTTAGTTTTCCCATGTGTCAACATATGCTCACCTTCACTTCACAGTAATCTCACTGCCTCTAGCACTCATTTAACTGGCTGAGCAAGAAACAGTCTATGGATGTGCTCATTAGCCAGTTAACTGATCATGCTGCTGTTTTACTGTCACTGGTGGGGAGGAAAAGAAGACGAAGAAGCATGCAAAGTAGTTCTAGCTATCAGTACCAGCTTTTATGAAATCTTTAAGACCCAAAGATTTTCAGACAAATACAGCTGTCCATCATTAAATAACCCTTCTCCCTTTGGAGGGTGGAGGGAAAGCCAAACCCGATCCATTTCCCACCTGTTCTGCTAGCCATTCGATTGAGACACCAGTTAATTCGTAATCTGTCATTAGACTAGAGGAAAGAAAATTTCAGTCACACTAAAGAAGTACAGTATATAATTCTGACATCTGCAAGACTTCTGACTACTTTCTGAAAATGACACCTCAAAAACAAAATTAAATGTTTGCAGGACTGAATGTACTCTCTTCCTGAAAATTATCTTTAAGAGGAACCAAATGTCACAGAGGCTTTCCAACCAAACCCCTGGAGAAATTATGGACTACTGTTTGGGGACAGGTTAAAGGTTAACCCATACTACACATATCTCCGTTAAATGCTCCAAGATATTTCTTCCATGCACATTTCCTCAGAGTCCTGTATTTATGTATAGAGCCCAAGATCTTGACCCTCCCTGCCTTTTTAAGGATTAACATTAGGCTTGAACGGAATCAAAATGTAATACAGCTTTCGTGAAGCTTAAACACCTCTGAATTCTAACATTTTGTTTTACTCATCGGCAAGTAAGACTTGAGCAAAAATTAAGATGTATGGTATTCTCCTGCAGACAGTCACAAAAAGATAAAAAACTTCCCTTAGCACAATCAATTTAAGTCAATCTTAAAAGCCCTTAACCTTAGTTAAAACAATGTCAGAGACCAAGTGAAATGTTCATGAGTAGACTAGAGCCAGAAGTGCAGGCTGAAAACAAGGCAGCAGAAAATTAGATCTCTGCTTTACAAAAAGGTTAGCTTTTAAGGGCCATTTCTTCCTGCACGGAACTAGGAAACTTTAGAAGAGAGTGTCTTTTTCCACTCATTTGCACACTGACTAGGTTTTAGAGTGAAACATCTCTTCAGTTGTCCACTAGAAGTGAAATTGGACATTTTGATTTAGAGCATCTTTGACCTTGACCATACCCTGCAGTAAAAGCGAGGCTGAACACCTCCAGCTGGCTGGGCAAACTCAAGAAGTTCCTGTAAGACAGCTGCGTAGGAAGTACGTGAAAGATGAAATCCAGAAACAGGGATCTTATGAGTGGCCTACACACAGGGGGGGGGGGGGGGGGGGGGGGCAGCAGAAAAAAAAACAAACACAAGTTATAAGAAGTCCTATTTCCTTAAATGATACAGTTTCCCCCTCCTTTGTATCTTTTTATATACCTATATGTATATATACGCACAAACACACATGCCTCCTCCTCTCTACAGGCAGCATCTGTGATGATTAAGCTATCAAAACCTTGCTTTCGTCAACAGAGTGGCGGGGGGGGGGCGGGGGCGAAAC